>NW_020439094.1:1665975-1692324 GCF_000699045.2 Agrilus planipennis
CGTCAAATGGGCATACACCATCTGGTGGCAAAATTTATAACTCGAATGAGGGAAAAATTTACATAGGAACTGTGCACGCAAATTGTAAAATTGTTTATTAAAATAATAAAACACGTTAAAAAAGTAAAAATTTTTTTGATGATGGAATCGACGAAGTTTTCTTCTAAAGTTAAATCAAATAAAAAGTTAATATGTTAAACAGTTTGGTTTCTATTCTCCTTCATGTCGTATATCACATTCCTACTCTATGCTTTGACATTGTCATGCATGCACATTATCAATTTTTATTTTTAATATACTGTACTGTGATTGTTTTGGAGTAATTAGAAGCAAACCCATTTTCTATCTTCTATTATTTGCGAAATACCAGACAAAATAATTTTCAAAGATTCAGTTAACCTTTCTTGAAAACTGTAAATAGGCATAACTTGTCTATCGTATTCCCTCTTTTTCTTATTTCATTTTGTCTAACTCTGCACCACTTTAATTTGATTTCAACGTTTTTTGGGTTTTGATCCTCGCCCAGTAGGTAGGTACTTCCCCGTTCTTTCATTTTGCATTTTCCTACTTTCTTTTGTCTATGCATGGTACTTGGGTTTGAGGTCTAGTCTTTTCTCGGGGTCTTGGTTTTATAATTGTCTATCCTTCACGTCCGTTTCTTCTGTTCCTCTTCTTTTTGGCTTTAGTTTTACTTTCTAGACACAGCGTACTTTTTCACTTCTTGATGGTCTCAAAGAACTATATATATATACATATAGTTAGTTAATAATTCTGACTTTATTCTGTAGATATAACAGAAGATACAGACCGCCCATTTTCGGATGGCGTTCGAGATCATTGTCATTTTGAGATATAACTAATGATTGCTGTTATTTCTAAACGATCCATACTCTGTTCTTTGCGGTTCCAATGTTTTCTTCAGTGTCTTTTCACTAATCCTTGACTTGGATATAACAAACCGTTTGATATGTATGTGTTTACACGTACAGATTGCTCCATGTATACAAAAAGAACGCTGGCAAGGACTATGCCAACTAAGATCAGTAGTTCCTAACCTTTTTAATATTGTTACCCCTGTGACCTATTAAGAAAACTGATTTTACCCTGACCTTAAAATGTTATCAATACAAACAGCACAAGCAAATACAGATATCTTTCATAATCACAAATTGCACATTAGTCTTACAATTTTATATACCTAAACAATAAATTAAGCAAAAATAGTTAGATTGATGGTTGGTATTGTTTTGCATTTTTCAAGTTTTTTCATGTTAGCTTTAATTTCGCTTAAAGCGCATCCTAAGTAATCTTCCACATTTAGAAGGATTCTGGTCTTTGTTTCCAGTGTAACCAAAATTGAAAAACCACTCTCACATCTATAGGTGCTGGCAAAGGGTTTTAGCATTTTTAAAGCTCTCTTTGCTAGAGCAGGATATTCGGCACCAGCTATTCGCCAAAATGTGCTAAGATCATAATTTTGAAATTCTACTCTGTAAGTTGTATTGTGGCGTAGTCCAAAATATTCCACTTTGGCCGCTACGACTTTCGTTTTTAATAATGTTATCATCCGTAGTAAATCGTCTTATTATCCAAGAACTGGATTGACGATTATCCATATCCGGAAAATATTGCTTCAATGAGTTTATTGCTACAGATAAATGCCGAACCACAGAATTTTCAAATGTGATCTTGTTTTTTCAATATTTACCAATTGTGCACACAGTTGTATAAACATCGACACATCTATAATTTTATATTTTTACTATCTAGCTACGTATTTTAGGTCTTAATTATTAGGTTCTTTGTTACCGCCATAGAATAATTGATTTACCCCCGAGAGGGGGTAATTAGCCCCAGGTTCGGAATCACTGATTTAGATCAACGTTTGCTCACTTGTAGGTGATAAAATAATTTTATTTTTTTCAATCGAGAAACGAAATGTAATTGGAATCGAACAAATTTACTGAATTTTTTATGCACACTTCATTACCCTTTCACTATCCTTTACATATATTGCAAGTTAAATCGCTCTTGTTTATAATAAAACACCACAATAGCTGCATTACTGACTGCAATAGTATTTTCTAGGTACCTATATGTAGGTATTCTGTTCATTTTAAAATGGTTAGAAGTAGAGTGTTGTATTAGTTTCTATCAGAAGAAAGAGAATCAAGAACAGATGAAATCGCCGAAGCAAAGTCAGGAGCCAATTAAAATTCAGCGAAATAGAGACAATTCTTTCTGTCAGCTTGACGTACATTTTTATTATTCCGATTCCGAGGACCGAAGGTTACGATATCTATGCTAATGGTGGTAGTTAATAGGTAGCGCATACGCATACAGAGGTACACGTGAAGGTAGATATAGAAAAAACCTGGCCTCCGCCTACCGAAAAATGTAAAATGTTAATGAGAATTTCTTAATGAAAGAACGAAAATGCATCAAACGCGAGGGCAGTAAAGGTGCTTTACGATCGGCAGCTATATCGCGAACACGCATTTAAAACACTCTCTAAAGTGAAGTTTAGTGTAAAGCGGTGTTTGTTGTCAGTGCGAGACATGGTAGCTCGCGTGTCTTCGGCTAGAGGTCCGCGAGCATTCGAAACCACTAAATTAGGGAATTAGAGCTCTCATTAACTGATACACAAGCTGATTGCCTCCGAAAAAGCGTAGGCCATGACTTACGCTTTTACTCACACGCTGATGCTAACACACACACACTCTTCCACGACCGCTGCCAATCCGATGAATATTCAAATTCACTAGACAACGTTTCTACATTTCGTCTCTCTTTCAACAACGTTGAAGATTTTAATTGAAGACCGTTACAATAACTTTAACGTACACTCTACAGGGCGTTGCAAATTTGTTTTCTGGAATGGGGCACGCAATAATATAGTGGTGTTAATAAATCGGCATACTGTTCCACATACGTTGAGAATTACTGATTTTTGAAGGTTGAAGAATGAACTATTTTAGAATGTTTTGGCATAACATCTATACTAATGAAATGAGTTTATAAGGTCTATTACGATATGTTTCCTTATTTGCAACTAGGTGAGATGCCCGGCTTCCCTCAGGGAGTTGATATGAGATTGTGTGGTAGTTGGAATAAAAGGAGGAGGTAGCCCCACCCATACAAAAAAGGCTTCGAATAGTCCACAATGTTCTAGAACATTCCACAACGTTCGAGTGTGCTTTGGAATGTTCCACAATGATCTACGACACTCCAGACTATTTCCGAACATTCAACAACATCCCAGAATATTCCGGGATGTTTCCGAACGTTATAACTTACGACGGATCTTGCTTTACATATCCCTACCAATAACTAGCTCCAGCCATACAAAAAGGCTTCGAATGGCCCACAATGTCCCAGAATATGTTCTGAATGTTCTGGAATGTTGTGGAATACCTTCGAATACTGTCAAATGTTCTGGACTGTTTTAGAAATTTCTAGAGGGCGAAACTTATGTCTTCAAAAGCAGGCTCTTCAGGTAAAAACGGGAACCTTCTTCATGGACGGGAGATTTCCACACTATATAATTCTCTTGATCGTACCTGGACTCGTTTCTGACTTTTAGAGGCACTCACATTGTACACTTTCTTTTCTAATATACATTGATTATGTTCTGTAAAATTTGTCCACAATGTTTAACTAATATAGTAAGGCTCTATCTTATCTAGTTAATAGAATGGATTTGAATGTTATTACACCTGTCAGTACTGTCCACTGATTATGAATGAGCAATCTCTTGGGTTATGATCAATATATTCCCTATCTTTATAACCACATCTTCCGTACGTCTCTAACTAAATGCTTTTATTGTAGATGGTTTAAGTATTTTCAGAAAAAAAAATTGGGAAATTTCCTTGACTATTGACAGGTTGAAGTATGAATCAAATCAAGGATTGAAATATATATTGTACTTCTTGCCTGATTGTCGGATTACACTCGGTTTGCTCAGGAGAAATTAGATATCATTCGCGAACGTTGTCCAGCCTTCCAGAATATTTTAAAACATTCTCGAACCATGCAGGTGCAAGGCATTCAGATAAAATCTTTGACATTCTGCCACGTTCTAACCAGGCGTCGGAACTCAATTAACACCTTTACCGACTTTCTATATTGAGTCCTTTGGGAAGACAGTCCAGATAATCCCCATTCGTTTAATTATTGACATATCGGTCAATACATTTAATTACCATTAGCATTGTGGTATTTTCTAAAACGCGCTGTTAAGGCAGCAGGTAAAAGTTGGTCTGTGTTCTGTCGGAGCTGCCTGCGACGCGCTGATGAGATCCGAAAAGATCGAAATCGCGATCCGCGTCTGGCAGTTTCGACAGAATACAGACCACTTCGAATTATTTTATTCGATTGTGGTAACGTGCCTATCACGTTGAGGTTAGGTACGCCGGGATTCGTTTCAGCAAGTAGATATCCATATATTTAAATAGACCTTGTTGAAGCATACGTAATCCTAAAATGTAGCATCGTACTACAGATGGCGTTTACCGCGCCATTTGTGGTATTTTCTAAAACGCGCTGTTAAGGCAGCAGGTAAAAGTTGGTCTGTGTTCTGTCGGAGCTGCCTGCGACGCGCTGATGAGATCCAAAAAGATCGAAATCGCGATCCGCGTCTGGCAGAATACAGACCACTTCGAATTATTTTATTCTACCATTAGTATATTAATCAGTAATAATTTCAATTATTATTAACGAATTAATGGTCGATGATCCAGTTATTACCGTATTATCCCATAATAAAAAACAAACAAATATAATACAATTATCCACTAAAATATGTACATTAAATTGTAAATTGATTGATTACAAGAACAACGCGATTTAATCATCCCGAGACCACGCTGCACGCCAAGGATTAACTATACTAAAGTTTCAGGTGGTCTGATATACTTAATTAAAATATTCCACGCAAATATTTTAAAAAATTTCCAAATTTTCATACTTCAATGAAGAACGTAATATCTTTTCCATAATTGTCCAATAAAATACTACAGATGGCAAAAATTAACTACTCCAATCATTCAATTTCCTACAGAAAAAGCACTGAAAATGTCTTATTAATACACTGTTTAGAATTATTCGGAAGGACAAAAACGCAATATTAAAAAACTGCATTCGATAACAATTGCTCGTATAAATATCGCCGATAAAAAAATTTCATTGTAGCAATGAAAGTTTAATTCCACTTTTGATCGCCCTGTATGTGTATGTGTATTTGATATTTGAATGTAGAAGATGTTATCTTCATATCGTTTATATTAAAATCAATCTTCGATGTTCGTGATAGAGCGACAGTCTCGAAAGATGAAAAAAGACTTCTTCTTCTCCTTCAGACTTCGTATGGAATGTGCTACGTTCGAACAATGGCTTTGGACATTCAATGGAACCATACATACTTGCATACATTCACAAACGTATACGGTGTATATTATATACACCATAAGGCCGAGATGACTCGTGTTTCTAGTTTTTCATTTATCATTTTCTCGATTCACAATGACATTCGAATGTCTCGTCCCTCTTTTACCCCCTATCAGTAAGAGACACGCAGTATGTGTAATATTATGTGGCATAATACGAACTGTAATGCCACCTCACGTACAAGTTTATTTGTGTTTTTTGTTGGATTAGATCTTGCAAAATTACATGTCTTTATAAATAAAATAAGTCGAAGTGGTCGAAATATAAATCAATTTGTATAAATATAGACAATCGTAATGATCATTCAATCAATATACATGAACTTTTACTACGAACATATGACTTTTTTATAAATATTCTCATAATCCAGTGATGAATAATAATAGATATCTATTAATGGATATTGAGATTGTACCTACTGATGGTGACCTAAAAACGGTAAAACATTATTATAGCAAAACCAATCCACTCATAACTCCCGCACCCACCTTTCGTTGCTCACCCAGAACTCAATTTTTAGTCAGTTTTAGCTCAAAATGCAGAATTTGAGAATTTATGTTATAACTGGAGGTTCCCGATGCCTCAAGCATCCTTACGGCCGGGCCACGATGAACTTTTCCAATTTTCTTGAATTTTCTGCACTTATGGAAGTCAATAAGAAACAGACGAGATAGGGTAGTAGGACACCTTCTAAGGGATGAAGGTCTAGTCAGAGACATATTAGAGGCAGAAACAGGAGTTAAGAGGAGTAGAGATAGGTCCAGATTAGTTTACTGTTCGCAAATAGTTAATAATGTGGGATGTTCTAGTAATAGTGAAATGCGAAGATTAGCTCAGGGTAGGAAAGAGTGCGTGTTCAACCAGTCTTAGAACTGACGACGTTATGATGATTATGGATACATGAACCTCGAACGATTCACGATAGTTGCGAAATGTTCTCGAAAATGCATGCACCCTTATGGCACGCGTTCCACTTACAAATGTGTGAGCCGTGTAACTGATAGTTCCGCACTCTTTTTTAATAAACGTAGTATGCTAAGAACTTCAATTTGATATATAGCACATATTTCTGGGATCTGCCTAGATGTTACTTCTGAATTGTGATAAAAAGATCCTTCTTGAAAATACATTTAGTTCTGGGTTTCTATATACGTAAATACCTACTTATATATGCTATGAAAACATTTCCAGGTGTATTTAGTTTCAACTCTATAAAAGCTGCAAACCCTCCCCAATAAAAACAAATGATAGTAGGCATTTGCAATTTTAATTATTGCACACAAAAGGTAACAGTGGCATTTCAGAGTTGATTTCAGAATTTCTTGTTGGTAGTTGGTATGGCAAGAATTACTTGTATAAATGACCAATGGATAGAGTTGAGAAGAAGATACATCTTTGGGTTGAACTATTGGTCACAAAATTTAGAATATTAAGAGTGGGTGCCAGTGAGTATTAGGGTTTGGACAACCTCTGGAATTACTGAGCCGATTCCAATATGTCTTGGATTGATAGGAAGTTACACTTTTCTTGAGTAATATAGGCAGTATTTTATTTTGATGAAAATAAGTTTTTAGCTACAAATCTGAAAATTCGTATGGTGTTGCTTTGCTGGGTGTTTTTGCGCAACCTAAATGACAATCATCAGACAACTGTCAACGGTCATCGAAAATATGGGTGAAGTAGCGAGGTTGAGGCTAGTAACATGGATACTATCAGGAGTCACACTTACCCTTGCTCGGTGTACTTGAAAATGTGCCGTTTTGCGTCCGCAATGAGGGCGGGCCTTACGAATGACGTCTATGGTAATTGTAAATGTGTATTTTGTCCATTATTATGGAATTGCTCATAAGATATGGTCACATGAAGACTATACCTGCCTTCTACGCGAATGCTTTCTGCCACGAAATTTAGAGTAGTAGTGTGACATCATTGTGGTCTAGTATCCATAGCGAGTACAATATATTTTTATACTTAATTACACTCTATCTTTAACACGATGCTCAACTCTTCATTTTTAATAATTCATCTCAGTCTCTTTAGTTCAAGCGGCAGAAGAAGATACTTTTAACGGTTTGGATTTTATATCCATATCTTGCATCTAATGAAAGTACAAAGAGATGTTTTTTCTTCGTCTAGACGCCATTACACGACACATATAAAGGGTTCTAATTGCAGTTGTCTTACATTATTAAAACTACCTCTGTATTAGAACCGTAACTACTCGAATTTCTGATTTCATTATCTCATATTTTATTATAAATTTATTACAAGCTTACAACAATAATGATATTTTATTTGAGTAGAGATATGTAAGATAGAAATTTTCACTTGTTAAAAAGGAAAAAAGTTACCCCACGAAAACTTGATGAGGATTAAAACGGCACACAACTTTTTACGGACTGTCTATTTTTACTTATATATCCACGACCCACCTGCTTTTATAACGATTTATCATTATGAGTTACTGAATACAAAAATTATTACATTGGGCTGTTACGTCACAATAAATCTGACCCTTCATTTATATCGTTTCATGATACGTCTTCGCGGAGGTCTTCAAGAATGTGCTGGTCATGTCCTTCTGCAATTGCTGCTCCACAATACAGTCTATCAGCGGTTCGATCATGAGTGCAATGCCGACCATCGACAATCGATAAGCGTTTGTTGATTTTATTCGATCTGACGAGTTTAGTCATAGGTGACCGGTGATCAATTGTTTGTTGTGATCAAAGTGTGCTGCGCGTCTTAAGTCAAACAAAATAACGCTAACATGAGCCCGGTGGTTGCTCGAATCGGAACGCGCCTGTATACATTACGCTAATTTAAATTGAACAGTTCACGAAAGTTGTTTTGGGTCAATTATTGTTTATTTGCGAGAGGGTTATCGATCAAAATCAATATCGGTTTTAACGAGGTATTTTTCTTCTAACCATGCAACGATCTGTGAAACTCCTGCTACTCGAAAAATTGTAATATAATTTCGAAACGATAACGGTATAGTTTGAAAGGGTCCAATCACAACTTGTACATCGGTACCTACAGCAAAATACTCTTGGACTAAAAAAGACAAAACTTGGATTGCATTAACTAAAATGACTAGAGATAGTAGCAATAACTTTTAAATCGAAACGAATTGTGAGCGACCACATATCAATTTCGGTATTGTCACTTGTCAAAAAATATGTTCGTTTGTATATCATTCGATTTGCCCCTACGAATTTTTCATAAGCCGGTTGTATGTATTCGTTCTTGCCGCACTCAACTCATTGTATAAAATTACTACAAACAGCGCAATGAAAATTATCTGTACAATGCCACATTTTGTGGGATTCATAAACGTTCGAGAAGATCTGTAGGGTAAAACCTAGGGGGCCCTATCGGTCGTGGGACCTTGGCCACTTGCCTAGAGTGCCCAATGGAAAAGGGGGGCTTGTCTCTACGTGATAGATACGTAACCAAACAAAACAAGGTCGGTAGGATATGAACTAGGGGGTCCTATCGGTCGTGAGGTCCGGGTACTTGCCCAGACGGTTCAATGGAAAAGAGGGGCTTGCTCCTATTTGGTAGACACGTACCCAAGCAAAACAAAAAGTTCAAAATAGTAGTCAGTTCAATTTTATAGGGGTCTTGTCAGGACGTTGTAGACAATTGTTGCCATAAGGCAAGGCTTTATGACTACAAACACCTTAATGAACGCCATCTGTAGAATGCTACATCTTTTCTTATTATTCTTTCTACTCCGTAATTTTGAATATATATTCAGTAGACTATCGGTAAACTGTGTTTACTTAGAAAATAATTATCTATAGATACATTTATTGAAGAAAAGAATGTTTTGCAATCTACATTTATGATAAATTATATGCGATACCATTCATCCTGAGTGATAACGTCTGTAATATACGAAGTATAGGTTGTATTGGTGTTCTGCTCACCTGGTTAAGATAACCAAAATGCGTTTTGTACTAAACAAATAGCTTAATAAATGGTTTTATTAATTGTACTCACTTGGCATAATCCGCTTTACAATAAACAGCCCTGTCTCGTATAAAACATGAAGGCTGTCGATCAAGTTGCAACTGACAAACGCAACATCTCAAACATCTTGCGTGCCAGTTTCGGCCAGACACTTCGAGAAGAAATTTGTCACCTATCGGCTCTCCACATGCGGCACATAAGCGGTACTCTGTCTGAAATTTAAAAATAAAATGAGCGTTTAATGTGTCTGCAGAAAAATATATTCAGTTTTTTATTGTAAAATATACACGAAGTGAAAAGGCTCTGATATGAAGGTAAGGTATCCAGTAGAATTCAGTTTATAGTGCGTTGACGAAAAAAAAAAACTTAAAAAAACTTTTGGGTGTTTCATTCCCACTAGCCAGTAATGCTGGTGGGCGGGCAGTCCCTCCGGACTACGCCGGAAGGCCCTCTTCAGCCTGCTTTCAGGAATCGTGGGAATAGGTGGGTGGTGGTTCGGGTGAGAAAGATGAGACGGACGAAATGAAGACAGAAGAGAATGAAAGATTATCTGTGGAATATTACTGTTTCAGCATTTGTCTAGGTGATCCAAGGAAACCACAGAAAAACTTGGACCAAGGCAGACGGACCCGGAATCGAACCGGCGTTCTCCCGAATGATAAGCAATGGTCTAAACGTTTATAGTGCGTTGACGACATGAGCGAAGGTTATTATATCTCATAGCCTTGGCTAGTTGGTTTTAGTAAGAGTAGGAGGAGGAGAGGATGTAGAGATGGGGTACGAAAAGTTTTCCCTCGGTGAAAGGTGTGGAACCAGAAAAATTTTTAGAGTTATTTTTATAAAATTTTGCAATTTTTAACATGTAATTAGCATTCCGCTGCTGAGGAGTAGAGGTAGACCTAGATCAGATTACTGTTCATGATCAAAAGCTAATTTTCCGTGAGTAGCTTCATTTTGATGGGACGCCCAACAACTTCTTCTAAGAAACTTTGATTGTGGTAGCTAACAGATGATGATGTGGGATGTTCTAGTTTTAGAAATATGCAAGGATTAGCTCAGGATAGGAAAGAATGGAGATGTGTGTCTAACCACTCTTAGGACTGATAACCCTATTTGATGACTGTGTAGATTAGATATTGGAAAAACTCAAAAATTAGTTATTTTATTTCTCAAAAGTGAGAGATTTCAACAACTGCCCCGCCTAAGGAGATTTTTTACCACCTGATCCCCTTTCAAAATAATTATTATCTGTTGAAAATTGCAAAATTTTATAGAATTAGAATTCAAAATTTGTTTTTTTCTTTCTTATTCCGCACTTCCTCTCAACGAGAGGAGGTTTTTACGATTGTCTTTCTTTGACAAGTGGGCGCACGTTATAACGCGAAGTCACATTAAGTTTCAACCACAGTCCATCCATCAGCCAGAATCTTTATTCTACGATGGGTTCCAGGCGTGAAAGCCTACTTAGAAAAAAGGTTTTGGGTGTTTCATGCCCACCAACTACCAATATTGGTGGGCAGGCAGTTTCTCAGACTTACACAGGAGAGTAAAGCGGAAGGCCCTGTTCAGCCTCTTTTTAGGAGTTGTAGGAATGGTGGGGGGGTTGGAAAGAGAGAAATACAAGAGAAACTAAAAGAAGTCAGAAGAGGGTAAAAGTTTATCTGTGAAATAATATTGCTCCAGCATTTGCCTATGTCATTCAAGAAAACCACAGAAAAACTTGGACCGAGGGAGACGGACTCAGACTTGCACCAGTGTCTTCCCGAATGATAAGCAACGGTCTGATCCTCTAGGTCTATGTTAAAATAAATGAAACAATATTGCCCAAAATTCTGCAATTAAGTTTGAAAACCTATAAATTATTACTTGTAAAATAATACTTTTTGTATAATGTTATTAATTCGAGATTACTTAAACTAAGGCCATACTTAAACATCAGAATATTAAAGCTGCTGCATTGTAATTCTTGTTGTACTTAACAAATGGTAACGTTATTTACGTAATTGTATTAATTTTTAAATTGGATTTATCGTTAACGAATAATAAACACAATGATAAGCTAAGCTTATGTTTATCATGAAGGATAGAGCAAGTCATGGTGGTTGCATGCGGTCTCTAGGCAGCAGATAGATAAACCACCTCTGGTATAGGTGAAAGTTTAAAAATTTCACTTTTTATATGTTCTGTTAGTTAATTATACGCAGTTCCTCCTTAGTATCTTATAATTTAGTTTTACTATATTTAAGTAAATGAAAATAAAGTATGCACTATTTGAACGGCGATGAATGAATGAAGAATGAAGTCGTAAGAAATAGGTATTGTAATGTTCGTGGGTTTAACAAATTAAACTTTTAAGACTCACAACGACAAAAACTATTTACACTAATTATTATTGAACTTAAAAACACTATTAAATTATAACTAACTTAGGTGATAAATTACTCTATTTATTTACAGTACTGTTACTAAATCACTATTCACTGCGCTGTCAATTTATTTCTTGATTCACTTCTGCAACGGTCAATTTATTTCTACTCTCTCTCGGCGATCGTCTCTTCCTTTATATACTCTTTTGTGTCCTTTCTGGAACTTTCTCGAGCCGTCCGGAAAAGTACCGTTTTCTTTGAACTGTTTAATTGCTTTCCCGGAACGCAGCTACGACACACACGTTTACAGATACGGCGCACATGCAGAAAGGCGCCCGCGGCTAGTCGGCGAATCGATAAGACGCTTACAGACACGTATGCCCGATCGCACACAAATACGCTCGTGCTCGCTACAGTATGTTACATAATCACATTGTATCTATAGACACCGATCAATATTGCATGATTTTCCTTTTGTCCGGTTAGTGAAGATATCACTTCAAAATGCCAATTTTGGACGAATAGTTACAAGAATTTACCATTAAAAGTATACCTTATCAATGACATCACAACTGCAATAAGTCTACTTTCACTTAGGCGTCAGTCAATCAATTGTCAATGGGCAATGTGGTGTACGTAACAGAAAAATGGATTATTATATAGCTGTAATATAATGTACATTGAGGAACCTAAATCCATGTGGATACGTACTATTAATGTAACTACAATTAAGCAACAAGGTTAAAATTGAAAGTTATTATTATTTATATAGGTAAGTGCTGCCGAACTGAGATGCAGAGCAATTCAATTAGTAGATAAAGAGCTATGGTAGCAATGCTCCAACATTGTTATCAAAAGTGACACATTTCTACCTGTAGTCATTTGTGTTTCTCTATTACCGTGTCCGCGTTTTTAACAAATCGATTTGACACAATTAAATTTATTAGAGCGAGCTGCAATAGAATTATTTTGAAATAAATACCCGGCGTTTTATTTTATTACTAAACAACCTTTGATTTTGTCTTGAGGAAACTTGAAGGAATATATGGTCGAGATATCATAAAATGCGTGGATAATATACCTATAAGAATATAGCGCCAGCTTTATTATTCAACTTGTTGATGTTTAAAATATGTTTTCATTTGCAGCATCACTAACTTATGTGTATAAATAACTAATGGTAGAAAGCTTGACTTGTTGAAACTCCATAATCAATTAAAGGAAAACGAAGATAAAGTTTCAAAAAAATTTATGTTAATAGTTCACAACAATTATTTCACCAAAATATTGGCTTCTTCAGGTGAAGATATTCTGATTAATATTGTTACAAAATTAGCTTAAATAAAGAGTTTACAAATTTTATGGGGTGGGAACAACTAACGAAAGGGAGGGATGAGGTAAGATTTAAGTTTTTGAATATCTTCACCTGAAGAAACCAATGTTTTGAAACAATTGTTGTGAACTATTAATATATTTTTTTTTTTGAAACTACTTTCGTAAAGGAAAGATAAAAATTTTAGAATAGCATTTATCAAAAAGGAATCACCTATTGACACATGAAGGGTTAGTTAGAGACATAATAATTGAGGCAGAAATAGGCATAAGCTGAAGCAGGGAAAGTCCTAGATTAGGCAACTGTTTGCAAGAGGTTTCGGAATGCTCCAGCTTTAGGGAAATACGAAGATTGACTCAGAATAGGAAGAAACGGAAGCGCGTGTCTAACTAGTCTCGTACTGATGATTATAGTTTGTAATTAGCTCGAAATGTTGAATACAGTTCAGAAGTTGTTTAATACGTGCACCCAAATTCTGTGGGTTATTCACGTATCTACTTTTAGCTACCCCTTTAGAATAGGCCACAAAAACGTCGAGTTTTTGCGTTAATGGATGAAACATGAATCCATCACTACACATCCAAGACAAAGCAACAGTCAAACCAATGGACTGAAAGGGGAGAATCGGCTTCACAGAAAATAAAGACGGTTCCATCTGCAGGCAAGGTTATGGCTTCAGTTTTTTGGGTACAATTTTCATTGATTATCTTGAAATGGGGAAACCCATCAAACCCAGCAACGGCCGCATTTGGCGGAAAAGAAGGTTTTGTTCCATTACAACAATCCGTTATTGTAGTGGTCAAAATCAATTATAATTAAGTACGAACTACTTCCTCATCCACCCCATTCGTCAGACTATTTTCTCCTTCAAAATTTGTAGGTAAAATATTTCGATGACGATGATGATGTCTGCAGTAGATTACTATTTTGAGGAGCTCTACGTTTCTTAATACAGTCAAGGAATTGAAGCTACTGAATATAAAGAGTGTATCGAAATAAAAAAAAGGCTATGTTGAAAAATAAATAAAGTTTTTGCCAAATTTATTGTCAGACTGATTAATTCTAGGTCTGTTCTCGTCGTATCTTACAATATTTACATAGTTATCTTGCAGTAATAATTAAATCAATACACAATCAAAACAATTTCCTCGAATAAAATTCTTTTCAACAGACAAAAATGACTTGGCGTATTTATATTGGTATATCGCAGGGGCACCTCCGCACGGTTTGTTTTCGATTACAGAAGTCTTCGGTAAAGATAGAGATCGCGCCAGTTATTCACAATCTGCTCGTCCGTTATCCTAAATCTAGCTTTGTACTTCCCACTAGGATATCTGCCACCTCAAGCCGCGGCCTCTTTTGTGCACCTCCGTAATCCGATTAGCTCGAAAGTTTAACAGCACACTCCCTTTTAATAACATTTATCATCGAAAAACACAATAGTCTGCCCACTTGTCTTCATTTTTAAACCACGGAATGCGCAAAGAAGCCACATATGTAGGTACGTACGTGTAAATATGCGTCGTACTCTCGTACCTACCTGCTTAAAAATGAACACGTGCCTGTTTTCGGTTATGAAAAATGAAAAATTGTAGTTATTTTTCTATTTTCCTTTTATTTATAAGCAAATCGAAGCATATACCATTATAAATTAAACGGAAATGATGGAAAAAACTGTACTTAGATAGAAGATATAAGAAGAGATAAGAAAGAATAAAATGATGTTTTTCAAAAATAGTTGCATATAGCGTGAATATTCTCTTGTAATCAGGTAGAAGGGATGTACTTCTTTAATTCGAATTAGTGGTACTTGGTGCCTCGGAAGAATTAAGATTTAAATGTGACGTTTAGTATAGTAGGTGTACATGTAAGGCAAAACGTTAACTAAACATCGCCGCACGAGCGAAAATGCGTAATTTATTGGCAAACGTATAAAATATACATGTTTTCATTGTATTTAGCGGAAATATGGTGCTGGGAAGAAAGAAAAGAAATTGGAGGCATTCAAGACAAATACATAAGATGGATTTTAAAAATAGAAATACACCGACATAAAATATTCGAAAAGTAGAAAGCTTTAAAGTATGAAGAAGTGTATATAGGAGACAATATGTTATTAAAAGAATGTATGAAAGTTAAAAATAATATAAGTACCTATCGAATATTCAAACAGAAGAAAAGAAATTCATTTAAGGAAAGAGGATGGGTAATTAAGTAAAGACATTGATAATGAAGAGCAAAATGAGAAACCTAAAATTCGCACAGGAATACAAGAAAAAATGGAAGGAAAGGGAGGAAAACCCGCATTATATTTGAAGGACGAAAGCGCGAAAAGAATAAATGAATTAGTTTTAACAGAAAGATTTAGACTGGGAAGTGGGAATAAGATGGCAAGGTACTGGGAAGAAGAAGAGAAGAAAATATGCAGGCTATTGTGTAAACTGGAAACAGAGACACGCTCGAACACATTTTTGAGAGATGTGGGATAGGAAATGGCACAAAACAATGGGAAATTTTCATGGAAGAAATGGATGGTTTTAAAAGCATGACAGAAATATTATGGAAAAGGAAAATAGTAGCAAAACGAGAATAAAAAAAAATTAGTTTATAAAATTTAACTTAACGTAACAACCTTTAAAAGGTTTAATGATGTAGTAGAATATTCTTTTGTTCGGTTTTCATCTCTAAGCTAAATGTTAAGTTGCTTAACCTAGCCTAAATTAATTTTTTATTAAACTATCCGGTAAATTAAAAAAATGTAGGCACTTCTTTAAGATAATCCAATGTTGAAATTACCAATTCTATTTTGTAAGAGAGTATAAAATACGTTTAATAACTGATAAATGATAGATAAATTTCATGAAAAAAAATCTACTTTCGAATTATACGTTTATATTCTAAAAAGTATAATTCTAAATATTTCAATATATCAATATTTTTATTTTTATAATTATACATATAATATGTATAGTTGTTCATCAATTTTATTTCTACATGTCTTTGGACTCATCTAAAAAACGAGAGAGAAAGTTACAATAAAAAGTACTTGCTGTAAATCTAAGATCAAGAGGTCAACATTTTATCTGAGTACCTACTAATAGCAATTGTCATTGCATACTTAAGTTTTACGTAATTTCGTACAAAGGAAAATAGTCATAAATTGCGTATCTATTGATTTTTCTATTTTTCTGGGTATGACGTTAGCAATCACTTATTTTGATGAAGATAAAGTTTATTACCCACAATCACGAGTTCATTATCTATCAATTTTGCTGATTACAATTCTCGTTAACTGGATTTTATTGTCTTATACTATTCCGTAGTTTTGTTACTTCTTGCTTGCTTCTGTTACGGTAGCTTCAGTTTACCTTTAACGGCTTTGGAATTACATAAAGTCAAAAACCAATATATTTTGTCAAGAAAAGGAATTGTAAGGAATTGACAAAAGACATTGCTACACATTTCTTTTCGCTTTAAGTGTATTCTAGGCGTTTTAAGCTACTATACAATAACACAACAGCTGACAATAAATGTGAGAGGCTCTTGAGCGATACAAATGTCGGTTATTTTTCACAAATTCACCGAGTTTTGGGCCACGCTTCATGGTTTTGTTGAAAGGGCCCTTTGTGAATAAACCTGAAGCCGATTGTTTGCCTTTTATGTGCTCGTGCCCTCTCGGTTGTTAGAAACAGATTAGCTTGATACTTCTTTAAAGTTAACGCTATCCGTTTATTACAAACCACCTTTGAAGCTGCTAACAATCACTGAACATAATCCTGCATGGTAACTGTAAGTCGAAAGTTAATTAAAGTAATATTATCATCTTTCTACTTATAGTATTAGAGACTAGTTTATAAAAGCAATCGCATTACAAAAATTATCACTTTCTTAAGAATTAAAAAATTTGCAGATGTATCAAATTCTCATAATTCGAGCTGTCTACAATAATTAATAATCAACAATTGAAATTTTTGTTGTTATGCAATTATACATCTAGGATTTTGTTTAAATCCTCAGGATACAAAAACGGTGTTAACGTGTCCACTCCTCATATTGTACATAGTATATGTCGTGCTCAGATCTTAGAATTGATCTCTAATTTTACTCTAATATTTGTTACTGGAACAATAAATCTACTAATCTGTATACCTACCACAAGGAAGAGAAAGATACCCTTATCTTTTTCGGCTAACGAACACTGATGTTTGTTGCATGGATCTTAGATAAATTACAATGGCTTTGACAAGTAGTGAAAGAGAGACACACTCTAAAAACTCTTTAAGTAGAGAGAAATATACACAAATGTTAAGTACCAGTAGTGATCTCGTTACCTGCAATTAGTCGAAAAAGGTATACCTCCATTTCTTTATGGCCCTGTCACAAAGCAATTTCTGTATGTTATACACCACCAATCAATCGATAAATCGATTATTATTACTGATACTCCATACTTTCTACACAGGAAAACATTGAAATCTGCGCTAATAGCGAAACTGTCTAAAGAAAAGTTAAATATCACCATGTAAGAATACTACCAAATGTTACTGATTTGTATTTCTTTTCAATTTACTTGATTAATGCAATAGCATATTAATTTTTTTGAAAATTTAAGTTAGGTGAAATCAAGTACTTTGTTAGATTTATTGGTGACTGCTATTTGATTTGATTCTTTTGTTGATGGTATTCCGCCGAAGGCTCTTTTGATTACACACTTCGATATTGAAAGATTGCTTTCCTATATACAATTTATTTACACTATTTACACAAATTTATTGGGTTTGGTCTAAATAAAATTGAAAAAATACTTGCATTGAATGAATTTTGGGTCTTGAATAAAATTTGAAATGAATTGGAAAAGTTGCATTAGAATACTCAATTGATTGGCATAGTTGAATTGGAATACTCTCCTGAGCTTTGTTGTCCAAGACTTAAATAGTCTGCACAAAAATAGGAAACGCCCTTAAACGGACCCCTTGGTCAACGCTTTGGTTGTTGCAATGCACCCTTCATGTATCCAGAGAAAGCCCGACGAGACGTAGTTGGCGATTTAGACTTTCCCAACGTTTAATACCTAATACCTGAAGGGTGTAATATAGAGGCCTCAAAGCTGTTTGTAAGCACAATTTGATGTTAAATATTTGCAACAGAAATCATAACATACAGATATATACGAAAAATAAACCAAAACCACGATAAAAATATACAAATAACGAAACACAACGACATAGAACAACTGCTTCATCATCATCATATACACTCAGAAAAATGCTGTAAGAAAAATTACTATAACGTTGTAGAGGCCGTTTTGTAGAAAATGCGACTCAAGTTTGTAGTAAGGTTAACTAACGGTAAACTTAAATTTGACCATAAAATTGTAGTGGTAAATTTTTGGAGAAATATCGACAGGGGCTCAGGCAAATTTCGTACAATTTGAATGAAATATTTACGACAACAACTTTGTGAATTTCATTATAAATTGTAGAAAGGTTAAACAAATTTTGTAGAAAATATAAGGAAAAAAAGTAGCAATTTTTATTAAATATTTATTGCGTTTCAGTTTTTTGTTCTGACTCAGTGCAAACATATCTAGAACCGTAGTAGGGTGTGATCTCGTATGTAATATTTGCTAATATTGTGCAATAAGTTTCTTCGCTTGTATGGTGTTACTACGCGTTAGTGTTAGTTAAGTGGCTTCTACTGATCTGTTCGTTCTTGTTAAGTACGGTAAGTTTATTAATTACAGTAAAATTAATAATTGAACCTTTCAATTGCACCTAGCGAGGCGAGACATTTGACAAAGGAAAAATTACAAAAAAAAGTTATCAATTTTACAGGATAATAGAAACATATCCGTCTTTTTAACGTTCATCTGAAATCTATTTTTTTAACAGCCTGTTGCTCATTATTATGGATGCTTTTACAAGAGGAAAATTGTCTGAGTGGGGTTTTCAAGATTTAGCTGATGAATGAATTCGATAGAAGTCATTTACTTGAAACAGAATGGGTAGAAGTATTTATGATTTATTTTCAGAAAAGGACGTCTACTTTGTAATAAGCTTTCAAGTTTTTGTTCCTTGTTATAAGTTAAGTTATTATGTTTTATGCTTTTTTTAATACATGATTTAAATAACTAATTGTTTTATTTGTACACTTTTCTACATATTCATTATAGCTTCTGGTGAGATTAAATTGATTAAAAATAAAATCAATAATTGTAGTGATTAATACATCATTACAACCCAAAGGTAGACTACACAATTCTAGAAATACCCACTACAATATATTTGCAAATGTACTGCAATGCAATGGTAAACTCAACTACTTTTTGTAAAGATGCGTAACATTATATTGTATAATTCATTCTTAATTGCTGTAGAGAAATATTCTACAATTTTGTATAATTTTTTTCTAATTATTGTATTGAAATATCCTACAATGAAAAGTAATTTTTAAGAGAAACTTGTAGTACATATTCTTTAACGTTGTGGTAGAGAGACAAACAGTTTGTAGACAATAGAGTAATTACAATATTATATTAATTTTCACTACAACTTGTTTCTGTCCCTATATTCGCTACTACTTGTAATGAAAAGTTCTACAATTGTAGAAGTTTGTTCTACAGTTTTCTCTGAGTGTAGGATCGTCAATCCTAAGACTGGTTGGACACGCACTTTTACTCCTTTCTATCATCCGGAGCTAATCTTCGCATTTATCTAAAACTACAATTTAATCTATTCCTTTTAACTCCTGTCACTGTTTCTAACTAGCCCTTCATGACTGAGAAGATGCCCTACTAATCTATTTCGCCTACTTCTTATAGTGTCCTCTGTTGTAATACCTCCTCAGTTCTATCCACCATATCTTCACCCGTAACACCACATTTGGAATGCTTCCAAAGAGAAATTGATTTTTGTGTGTGTACATGTATATATGCAAAGTTGTGTTGCATGCGCTCTCGAATACAATTTCGTGGGCTGTCAAGAGTAGAGACGAGCGTTAAAAAGCTTTAAAGTGATGGAGTGTTTCAGAAAATGCTTACAGGTGAAAGAAATGTCAGAGGTTAACTTCGTGGGTGGTTGGTTGGTTGGCTAGTGCGTCCTGCCAGTGATTGATGCTTGCTGAATTTATTTTGACTTGCAAACAGATGTTACATTTACAAAACGGCGCTATTATTATGTACTATGCTCACAGCTGCAATCTAGGAAGTTTTCTCTCGATAAATGTTTGGAGTTTCTGCGATAGGCTTAAAATTTTAAACTATTCGCAACAGTAGACTATACGAAATACCTTATATATAGTTGGGACGTTCAAAATTGGCACAGTCCGCAATAAAACTGTTGCATTTACTTTCTTATTTCTAACTAGAGTGGTTGCTAACAGGACATCTACTTTTACTCACGCCAGCCGTTGTAGGGAATTCCGTAAACAAAGAAAAGAGATGTCAGGTAGGAATTGCAGCGGGCACTAATAAAGAAGAAGAAATAGCATTACACCGATTAATGTGTAACAGAAACAGATGCAGACAAGTAGAATTTTAGCGTGTTGCCAGTTTCTGACTTTAAAGAAAAGTTCAACATTCTCAGAAATTTAGGAATGCAACGATGCTTGTTAAAGATATAGTTCCAACCAGACAGTTATAAAGCCGACCCTTTTACGTACCTAAGCAACCTCTAACCGCTGAATCGCTTACTGTTATTCGATTATCTCTTTTTACTTTGTCTGTACTACGCATGAAGCATTTCCTATCTTAACAGGGGCGTGTTCAAACCCAAGCAAATGACTACAGTCCCAAGTGAAATAAAAAAACAAGATACGTCCATTCTCACAGAAAATTTATTGCGGACTCTGCCAGTTTTTATCGTACCGACTATACCTATTTTATATTTAAATATTTGTTTTGAAAAAAGCATTTTGTATTTTTTCTTAAAACTTTTCCGCAGATATTTTCTATTTGCAAAATGCAAAATACATTGCATTTTTATCATTTATTTTTGCTGTTATACCACCGGCGATCAAACGTTATATAAATTAAGGAAAGCTGCTCACATTGACCATGAAAGCTGCCTATAAGAAGCTTTAAGGGAGGCAAAGAGACATTTTATGGCTTCCTTCTAATAGTTGAACTGAAGAGAGTGCAAAAAAATCTTGGAATATGGCAAATTCGATATTACTTTTTTAGTGGTTTTGTCATGGTCCATGAAATTTCGCTGTTCCAAAAATGTATTTTGAAAATACTTAAGTACTTTATATTTACCATTTAAAACACAAAAGGGCAAACTATTTTATATTTTAGATTTGAAATAGCAAATCAAAAAAGGATTACATTTTGTACAGTAGGTAGTTCTACGAAACCATTTTATTCATCATTACTTAATTGAGACCGAAGACGAAAATGCCGTTTGTTAATGTAAAACACTTCAAGTATATAATGTAGCGACCACGAGCGTGATTGTGTGCGATCGGGCATACGTGTGTGTGCGGGGCTTATCGATTCGCCGACTAGCCGCGGGCGCTTTTCTTCATGTGCGCCGTATCTGTAAACGTGTGTGTCGTACCTGCGTTCCGGGGAAAGCAATTAAACCGTTCAAAGAAAACGAGACTTCTCTGGACGGCTGGAGAATGTTCCCGAAAGGAGGCAAGGGAGTATAAAAAGGAAGAGACGATCGCCGAAGTAGAGGATAAATAAATTGACCGTTGCAGAAATGAATCAAGAGATAAATTGACAGTGATAGAAGTGAAATAAATAGAACAGTGAATAGTAATAGTAGTGTAAATAAATAGAATAATTACCTAAGTTAGTAATAATTTAATAGTGTTTAATAATAATTAGTGTAAATAAATAGTTCTCTTCTTAAAAGCTAATTTGTTAAACCCACGAACATTACAATAACATTAGATATTTATTATTTGTAGGAAATAGAATAACAGACAAAGTTAATCTATAAAAATACTTTATGTGATTAATTCATTATCTACGTCGAATTGGTAATTTTGTATATGTATATGAGTTGACCATCAGTTGTAGGAGGGTAAAATATCTGTGGATGACGTTATAAAGAAATAAGAAAGTATTCGGAGGAGTGGCAGAGAGGTAGAAACACCTGGGTTGGAGATGAAAAATCGAATATTAGAATAGAAACTAAGGGAATTTAACCTAATCCTACCCTAAGCTAAGCTAAGCTAAGCTAAATAAAAAGGTTAGATTAGACTGCCTATTCATCATGCAAGACATTATATGATGAGTGAAGTACAGTACGTGCATATTTTATAATATATTACCAAACACATCATTAAAATTGAAAATTTTTAGTTTGAATCTAACAATTTTCACACGTATAATTGAAGTGAATGAATTTTCATAAATGTACAGATCAATATATTCGTTTTAAATTTTTCAGTTTTAAATCTCCTACAAACCACCAGCTATTATTATAGATTTATACCTTCTTGAAACGGCAATTCATCGATGGTTAAGTCATTTATCATACGCACACTTATGTATCTTTTACGTATATATAAATATGAAAACCAACACCTGTCTGTCAGACTATGAAAAGAATCGTCTGTGGAGATATAAAAAAATTAAAGATCCGTTCGTGCAGAGCTTTGTTTTCCTGTATATAGAATTGCCCAATTCTTATTACCTACCTCCTTCTTTAATGGTTAGTTTAATTCCTATACACAACCATTTTTTTTTTGGTACACGGCTGCAGATGATTGGCAAATATAAAAAAAGCTGATTCTTTTCAATGATACACTGGCGGAATAGGAATATAATGTGAATTGAATAAAAATATTCGATATTTAATTCCGGTTTCCCGTCTGACCTAGCATTGATATCTCTCCGTTTTCTCTTAATTTCCAGTTTAAATTTAACAAAAGCATTACTAAAAGTTACGTAGATTATTCTTTTACATAGTTACTTATGTTATTATGCGCCATAACTGCTATTACCAGCTACTGCGTGACGATTATTCCAAAAATAGTACAACGGTGTTAATAACATTCAAATTAATAGACTGAAATTTCCCATAAGCTTAACACTTTGAGGGTGAAAATATAGATACCTAGAATGTGAATTGATAAAAATAATCGATATTTAATTCAGGTTTCCCGTCTGACCTAGCGTTGATATCTCTCCTTTTTCTTTTAATTTCCAGTTTAAATTTAACAAAAGCTTTATCAAAAGTTACTTATATTATTCTTTTACATAGCTACTTATGTTATTAGCTGCTATTACCGACGACTGCATGCGTATTATTCCAAAAATAATGCAACGGTGCAACATTCAAATAAATTGACTGAAATTTCCCATAAACTTAAAACTGTGGGGGTAAAAATATTGTGAAACATACTCCTGATATGCGGAAGTTACAATATGTAGAACATTTTGGTATAAATGAAGTAGTTGAAAGACAATCAATTATTGAATCGTTAAAAATAATAGGCTCTATAGTCTCACTGGGATTTTCAGAAGGTTAAGTGTTATTCATGAACACATAATAATAAATAGATAATTGAATCAGTTTATAAGTATATAATATTAAGTTATTATTAGGAATTCTACGCGCATGTAAACCACTATTGTTAAAAATTTGTTTATCTCTGTTTTAGCTTCGATGTGTTGTTTATTCAACCCTTGCATGAAACTACCAACAAATATTGTACCTATGCAGTTTATGCGTATATGTCCATATACAAATTATTTCATAATAAACTAGATAACGATAAGTATAATGAAGGTTGTCCGCTTTATGCAACGCTAAAGTCTCTTAAAGTGCAGTATGTATTAAAGTACGTTAACGCAGAAATAGACCAATATTGTATGTTAAAAATATGATAGACCGATTGTTTCAAGTGTAACCTATAGTACTTATGATATTAATTAATAAAATATTACATTATTGTAGATTCTTTAAATTAATTCGCAATTGAATTTATATTACTTACCCTGTACATCTGAAATTTTATTTTTTCTTAAAACTTTTCCGCAGATATTTTCTATTTGCAAAATGCAAAATACATTGCATTTTTATCATTTATTTTTGCTGTTATACCACCGGCGATCAAACGTTATATAAATTAAGGAAAGCTGCTCACATTGACCATGAAAGCTGCCTATAAGAAGCTTTAAGGGAGGCAAAGAGACATTTTATGGCTTCCTTCTAATAGTTGAACTGAAGAGAGTGCAAAAAAATCTTGGAATATGGCAAATTCGATATTACTTTTTTAGTGGTTTTGTCATGGTCCATGAAATTTCGCTGTTCCAAAAATGTATTTTGAAAATACTTAAGTACTTTATATTTACCATTTAAAACACAAAAGGGCAAACTATTTTATATTTTAGATTTGAAATAGCAAATCAAAAAAGGATTACATTTTGTACAGTAGGTAGTTCTACGAAACCATTTTATTCATCATTACTTAATTGAGACCGAAGACGAAAATGCCGTTTGTTAATGTAAAACACTTCAAGTATATAATGTAGCGACCACGAGCGTGATTGTGTGCGATCGGGCATACGTGTGTGTGCGGGGCTTATCGATTCGCCGACTAGCCGCGGGCGCTTTTCTTNTTTTCTACGTTTCAAAAAATTATGATATATTCTTCAATTAATTTCAGTTTCATTAAATACGTTCCTTTTTACAATAACAAAATTTTCGAAAAATTAGATCGTTTAGGACAAGAAACTACTTCAGTTAGTTAATGTACCTAATTTAGGTAGATTACTAATCAATAATAAACAAAAGTTCTTGGTAATAAGACTCGTATTTATAAAATTAATTGCCCAGATTGTAGTGTTGTTTATGTAGGGTAAACTGATGGAAAACTAGTATTAAGATTAAAAAAAACATGAAAAAGACATCAAGGATTGCAAAAAATCATAGGTTTCAGTACACATTGTATTAATAACAAACTTAATGATGATTCGTACAATATCAAATTATAGTATATGGAGAAAAGAAATGTAAGAGACTCATTTTATTGGAAGAAATGTAAATCAAGGAAGCTTTTAGCTTACAATAAGCCGATTTTAAAAACAACTTAATACTAGATAGTCGTACTTGAGTTTTTCGGTCAATCATGTTAATTAGTGTAATCATATCAATGAACTTTTAGAAACATGAAAAAGCAAATTCTTATTTTATTTTTCTAAATATTAATCTAGGTTTCCAGGTCTACCTTTGCCCTTCGATGCTATTATCAAATTTCATTTCTTCTCTATTACGTTATTGAATTTAATAATCAGTATTTATTTTTTCCTATATTCATTGTATTCTTTTATTTATGTACATCAATAAGTGCCTAGTTGTAAAGTTACGATATACAGTTTATTTATAGTTTTTAACGTATGCTGCTTCAAATCCGTTAAGATGAGTAATGATGCGTGTAGATATTTCTCCGTGTTCTCTTCTCTCTTCCGCTTATTCATTCTGTAACTCTTTGTAGTGCTCGTAATCCGTAGGAGACCACAACAACCTATATAACTTAGGTTACCCCCTAACCATGACATGACACCCATTGTGTTGTCATGGCCCACTCTATTATTTCTCACTTTCGGACGTATTGACTTTACAAGGGTGTGAGCGCACAGATATTTATAATGGATCCTTTCCGATTTGCCACAATGTGGTCTTTTGTGTTGTCCTCTTTTGCGTACGCTAAGGGTGTCTCGTTCATCAGGAAAAAAAAAGTGATAGAAAAGATTTCGTATGATACCGATCGTCAGTATTGTATTGATGACTGTAGGTACTTTATATGAGCATGTCCCACCTAATTGTTAAGAATTTGTTCCCATGTGTAATAATTTAGTTTGGAAAAGTACAGGGAAATACAAATGAATTTAATGCATTTCTCGGGTTCTAAGCTTTTTTATCAAAAAAAAGAAACATGAGCACTCAATGGCTTTTAAGGATGTTTGGGAGGTATGTCAAAATGCTACGAGACAAGTAAAAATTTGGAAGAACGTTCCTCATTCAATTCTAAAACTCTTATAACAATTACAAATCGATTCACTAAACTGTTAAAAAGTTATTTTTACAAGTCATTTTATGGAGATTCGTTAACCGAACAGATTAAATTTATTTTTATTTACAAAAAAAAAGCTACCAGAAATTTCAAACTTTTATAATAAGTAACTTGAACTCTGGAGAATCTTTTAGAAAATACATAAAGAAAAAAATTTTTTGGAACATTTTAATTAGACACTCGATAGGGTTTTAG
>NW_020439094.1:1693147-1695776 GCF_000699045.2 Agrilus planipennis
TCTGAAATAAATGCAATTTTAAAGTTTTAATTATTATTTAAACATATTAAAAAGTTTTACGCTCATTATTAATAGAGATTGAAACTAAATATTTTTTTGTTTCGAAGTTGAAATCAAGGCATATTCACTGCCAAAAGTCAGTTAAAAATTTTCCATATTATTCGTTATTTCTTACTTTATTCAAAGTTTTTGGTCAAATTCCAAATTTTCTTTCAAACCGTATACTTTTTTTAGTATAGATAGTATTTATTTACCTCATGATATGCTGCAAAACCTAATTAATCACGAATTTCTAATTTTATGTACTCTTGTCTCCGATTGTACCTCTCAAATCGTATACTTTTTTTTTTAGTAGGTATAGATAGTATTTATTTACCTTATGATATGCTGCAAAACCTAATTAATCACGAATTTCTAATTTAATGTACTCTTGTCTCCGATTGTACCTCCCAAACATTCTTAAAGTAACACTATTGTCAGTTTCCTTTTCTTATTTGTTACGTTATCGAAAGTATAATAATTTAAAAAATAAAAGCTCAAATGAAAAAGGTAGGCTAGGATAAGTTGGGTTAGATTTACACTAACTCTAGTCATGTCACTGAGCGGACCGCTTTGATGCTAAACTGGCCTTATTTTTTCATAAACAGTTGTGAGCCATTCTCTGTCATGATTTACATTCCTTCAAATGTTTCCTACAGAGGTTTTTATTTTATCATTTATACTGATTTTGCGAACTATAATAGTATTCGACAAAAGAAACGTGTAAAACAAATTATTAACACATGAAAAATACCAAATGCTCGAAAAGGACTTCGCTAGATTCTTGCAGAAAATCGCCCTCTGTCAAACTCTTTGAAACTTTGGATACAAAAGCCTCAATGGGCGCTAAGTTGTTAAAACTCCTCTTGAACGTATTCAATATGTATAATAAGGAAAACTGTACCTTGAAGTCCTTAAGGAAGAATGCAACTTTAAGGGACCATCATATCTCAAAAAGATTTTTACGACTCGCCCATTGAGACGTTCCAAAGTTTCAAAGAGAATAACAGAGGGCTATTTTCTGTAAGGATTTAGCGGGGGGGGGTCCATCTTATGATGGAAATTTAATAATAATAACACTTTTTCTGTTTTCTATACACATCCTATATGAACAATCAATTCTTTAAAGCATAAAGTCATGTTGTATACTTTCCCTACGTCAAATTGAATCATTTATTTGTTTAGATGATATGCAATAAAAGATACATTGTTAAAAAATCACAAGAGATCCTTGAGCGCGGCAAACATGTAAAAAAAAACTCACACAAATGTATGGTCTATTCCGGGTTTTGAGTTCAAAAACTTTCAATTGCTCCGAGTCACGTATAACACGGGATAGTTCGTGACCAACCTATGAAACCTGCAAATAATAATTGTTTTATACTTTTCATACGTTAAAGCAAGGTTAATAGCGATACTAAACGTAGTTATTCAAGTGGATAGTGAGTAGGTATGGGTCACTTTGGATATTTTCTTTTCTGTACATAACATAAAACAAACATTAGCGTAAGATTGGGTCACAAGGCCAGAAGCGTTTGAAATGTGGTGTTACAGTTATAGGGTTCCCAACCTTCCCGGATTGCCGAGAAGACTACGTGAATGATATTCGAGCTTTTAACCCATAACATTTTTTCCGGTTTTTCCTAAAATAATGTTAATTTTCATTAACAAAATAAATAAATTGCTTACAAAGACACGTGATGATAAAAAATACCCTCGCATTCGTTTGTTCTAAATATTCCAGTCTCTAATGCTCCTTTACGCATATTTAACATGATGGAATATGTCTGGTGTAAGGAAAGAAAGAGAACGAATATATCGTTAGTAAGAGCAGAGAAATATTGATTATAATCTGGAAAATAATGTAAATTTAAATTTAAAAATAAAGATTAACAAATATTTACGACTTTCCTTTAACACCTCACGGAGGGGGTTTCACTTCTCCCCTCCACCAACCCTCTCGTGTTGATTCTGTAAAGAGTTGGTAACTATGTTACAGAGAAATGATGTGAATACCGAGGATATGTGAAGGTTAGAATTGAGAAGGTGTATTAGAAAGGGTAGAGGAACAGAGCGATTGATTGATGGAAGTCAATAAGAAATAGGCGAGGTAGGTTAGTAGGACACCTCTCAGTTAGAGATATTAGAAGCAAAAATAGGAGTTAAGAGGAGTAGAGGTAGACCTAGATTAAAATACTGTTCACCAATGGATAAGGATGTGGAATATCCTATAGGGTTGTTCGGAAAGTCATTTCGTTTTTTTTTTGTGGAAATGAAAGACAGTTTTCGTATAATAAACAAATACTTTATTAAATTATATATTGACCGTTCTGGTCCAACACCTTTTGCCATCTTTCTGGTAGTAGCATAATTCCACGCTCATAAAGTTTTTGGTCTTTGCTGGCAAAAAACTGATTGAAGAGGTTTTTGACCTCCTCATTTGAGGTGAAGGTTTTACCGTCTAAAAAATTTTGGAGTGACCGGAACAAATAATAATCCGATGGTGCCAGGTCTGGAGAATATGGTGGGTGTAGCATTGTATCCCATTCAAGCTGTAAAAGCTTTTGGCGAGTGACCAAACTTGTGTGAG
>NW_020439094.1:1702340-1713463 GCF_000699045.2 Agrilus planipennis
TTGCCGAAATAGATAAGAACTGCAGCTGTGTACGTTGTTGAAGAAGACGATCCTGTCCCTCCACCAAGCATCAAACAAGCACTTGATGCAGCGAAACTATTAAAAAAATACTTTTTATATGATCAAATTGAACCAGCAGTATCTCAAGATATGAGTAAGATACGTAACAAAATACAATTAAAATATTGGAGCAGCAAAAAACATCAGACGAAGATAACAAGCTATACGCAATGTATGAATAATAATGTTCGTGTGCAAAATGTGTACTATATTGGTAAATATTTTATTTCTCTCCATTTAACGACCACTCTTTATAACGCCGAAAAATGTTTAGTCCCTTAAGTGTCGTTATATAGAGTTTACACTGTATATGTCTTTTCGATATCAAATTAAAATTGTTCCACTATTATTATTGTTTGCGGAGAATCCTTACAAAAGCAGACACAATTATAATTTTTTCTATCTCCTATGATAATTATTCATAGCAATTACCAATTTTTCATCACTTTACATACTCAGCAATCTCTCGAAGTAACCGATCGCATATAAAAGGACTTCCAACTGGTTCGTATAATACAACGCGGGTCACTAGATGGACGGAAGTCTATCATTAATTACGTCCAAGAGCAATCCCGCGGAATACCATTCTATGTTTATCGGAGGCGCTGTTATAAATTAGTTAATTAACACTCACTCACCTTTGTGCCGCAACCCCATTGGCAGGTTAATGTATTTCTTAACGTCTCGCGCATAAAATCAGTTTCTACGACCATATTAATCGACATATTGATTAGTTTTAAATTGAAAATTCATATCGCCTTTAAAAAACCGGCATTAATGGGGAACTTTTCTTCCTAAACATATATCTGATATAAATAATTCCACTTATCTAAGCTTTTTCATTAAGTATTTCGAAAAATTATTTAAACGTTGTAAACAGAATATATATTTCGAATCTAGAAAAAAGGCTATTAAGAAAAAAATTATATATTAAAAAAGGGATTAATTTTGATTCTCAGTTAGATGGAGCTAGAGTTGAATAGGATTATCGTAAACATTTTAATATCTACAGCAATAATAATGTATTGACTTTTAACCTTTGTGAATACTAAGGTGTAGATTGACATAAGTATGCTTTAAAATGTAAATCGTCTTAAATTCAATTGGAGAAAAGAGAGAGAGAGAGAGAGATGACGATGAAAAGCTTGATGACATATAGCAAATACAACAAAAGGTAAAATGATTTAAATGGGAAAAACTTTGAGAGTGTCTTGCATTTACCTCCGCAGGAAAACATCGTAATCCTGAAATTCATTTCTAATTAAATTTTGTTTGATTATGACATCAAATACATCAAATATCAAAGACAAATGGAGAGAAAGTAAGAATTCATCACTGTGCAAGGCTTTTACCAAACTATAGGGATATTTATNTTCTCTCCATTTAACGACCACTTTTTATAACGCCGAAAAATGTTCAGTCCCTAAAGTGTCGTTATATAGAGTTTACACTGTATTTTTAAGATTCTTTGATCTTTATGAGGAGTAGACAAAATTCGGAAGAAGGTGTTTAATTTATTTAGGGTCATGATTCCTAAAGGAAGTAAAAGTTGAGTTGCTGGAAATTTCGTTATGGATAATTTTTGTAGACATCACATATGATACTCATTTTTTTATGCTTCGATGAGGATTTTCCATAAGTTTTATCTTGCAAGGACAGAAGTAACCCATAAGAAGTTTTGTAGTTATTAATACTCAGATATAATATTAAAAACACCTTTAGCAGTAATATATCTTCGTATATTCACAATCGCAACAATAAATTCGTAAACGCAAAACAAAAACTTATGTTATAGTAAAAGAAACCAATAAACTATGACAATTGAAATAGAATAATTCTAAGTATCTACTTTGTTTCATTCAAATATACATATATTTTTTGTAACTGAATCTATATCAAACTTAGGCTTGTGGTTCATGTGTATCAATTTATTAATCACTGTTTTTGCATAACTTAGAAATTAATTAATACCTTCATGCAATATGAAATATTGAAATGACTATTGTTCTATAAATGATTTACTCATCTCATCATTCATTTTGTCTCCATAATATTGTTTCATAATCGCGCCATTGGGACGCGTACCTACCTATTAAAAATTACCGTGAATAATATTGTTTCTGATGGAAGATATCCTTCGGTGGTACAACCAGACAAATTTTACAATAGTCGTACATTTCCATAATTTGTTATGCTTGACATTTGACTGTGCCCATCGGTTATTATTATTATTGTAATCCAAACGCGGTTTCGTTTGTTGTCTCAAAAGTGTCTGATACTATGACTGACAAATTTTCGTTCAAAAATTTGATAAAATATACTTATACAGTAAGTATGTGAAGGGACTGATGAGGATAACGCTCATTTTTACCCACCAGAAGAAAAAAAGGAAGAAATTGTTTTTCGTAGCGGTTTTCTGATTTATTGTCATCACAATAACACTGCGTTACAATTAAAAAAAAATGGACTACACTGTTCAAATTTTTTCTTAATCCTTGTACATCTATGCAAGAATATAACATACATGATTCTGCTTCTTTGGATTTACGGAATCCAATCGACAGTAGAAATAAAAATTTAGCCTTATTTTGAAAACAAAGATATTTATTTACTTTGATTATCAAGAAATCGAGAAAATCTTATATATTTTCATTTTGGATAAGCATTTAGTTCTACGCTAGCTTTTATAAAAGATTTCGACCGATCGTTCAAAAAAATTTACTGTCTCATTTATTTGCAAACGTCTTAAACATACCAATAACTTTAACAAGACCTATATTTACATTTACTTAAATCGTCATAATAAAGTTAACTAGGTAATTTCCTCTCGGAGAACAGTTAGAGAGTTGTTGTAAAATGAATTTTTTTCTTAAGTGATAATTGATACGTGGAAGAAAAGGTCTAATTGCAGATTTGTTATTGGAAGCGTAAAACATAAAAGTGAAACGCTCCACTTTCCTATAATACCTACGTGATGGTCGTCAATCCGAAGTTATAAACGGCCCAGAAGTGGGTACCGTACGTACAAAACACTGTTATTAACGTGTTATTATGGAAGGTTGTAAGAAGTAGATACTGCAAAAATATTAAAATAATATGCGTACCTGTTATAAATACGTACGTCTTAACATAATTCTGAGATGAAAGAAATAGTACACGGACGTAGTTAATGTTGCTTTATGATTAGTCACACTATTCATTATTTGTTCAACAATATATAGGTTTAAAATAATTCGAAGTGGTCTGCCAGACGCGGATCGCGATTTCGATCTTTTTGGATCTCATCAGCGCATCGCAGGCAGCTCCGACAGAACACAGACCAACTTTTACCTGCTGTCTTAACAGTGTGTTTTAGAAAATACTACAAATGGCGCAGTAAACGCCATCTGTAGCACGATGCTACATATATAAGTTTGGTAATTTTCAGCAAAACGAGAAATTCGCTCTTCTGAGCCAGTATTGCATTAAATACGTCGACAAATATTTCAATTAATTTTGAAACATAACTAAAGTCAAATCCAGTCTTATCGTGGACAAATATTCCAATTAATATTGTAAGATCTGAAGTCAAATCAGGTCTTATAGTCACTAAGCATATGAATCAAATCAACACGGGAACTACAAAAATGTTGTGCTATTACGAAAAATATGCCTGGAGAAGGAGAAACAATTTTATTTTTGTACTGTTTTGAATACATAATAAAACAAGTATGCATGGGTAGAAGTAAGGAAAAGGCGAATGTAAAGATAGGAGGCGAGAAATTAGAATAAATGACAAGGAATATTTGAAGTCAGATAACTCAGGATGAAAGGCGCAGTAGAGATATAAAACAGAGGATAGCGCAGGGTCGAGCCTTCAACAAAAAGAAGAATTTAGAAATTCGAAAAAGATTGTTAAAGATGTATGTTTGGAGCGTGGCGCTATACCTGATTTAAATAAATATGACAACCCTACTTGACTATGTTCGAAAGCAAAGCGTTTGTTAACGGATTCCCCCAAATAATTGATAAAATGCTGTCTTTATGGCTAAGTTAAAAGGATTTTAAGAAAATATGCAGCTACAAATGTTTACGTAGGCATTGGGGGTAACAGCTTTGCTTATTTGACCTAACAAGAAGGGTTAAAATGACTAAAATTCGGTTTACGTAATACCTGAATGGCCTCTAAAAGTCGAGTCGCTTGTGTGCAAAAAAAATTGTTCTTTTTTATAAATTACAAGTTTAAACAATAAATACTGTTAAACAGAAAAATTTGGGTGAAATACAACCCGCTTGTAATTAATTAAACGTACAAACAGCATACTTTTTTATGGACAACAGCCGACACACCTAAAGCTGAAGGTAGAACCATAATAACGGTTCCTCTTATGATAGGGATAAGGTTGGTATTCAGTTAGTATTTTTTATAAATGCAAAATGGACATTCCGTCTTAAGCCTTTAACACGAGAGGTATTGCAAGTTTTTTAGCTGCCCTCAATTTTGCCGCACCGGTGTGTGGAATTCAACATTAATAAATCAATTAAGAATTTCATAAAAAGATAACATCAAAATTATTGTATAGGTGTATATATTTATGTAAAAAATTATGTGAANTTATACGGCTTAAATGTGAAGTTGGGTGCAAAAGAATACAATTAAATCCTCTGTCGGGAAAAAACGAAATGACTTTCCGAACAACCCGATAGTTTTAGGGAAATGCGAAGATTAGCTGAGGATTTTAATGAGTAGTGATACGTGTCCAACCAGTTTTATTACTGTCGAACATATGATGATAATGATGTGTAGCAATAGCAGGGACTAATTTTGTTAGGTGAAGTAAATGCATACCATCCGATTGCCTATAACCTAAATGTTTCGACTGGTGCGGATTTCATAAGACTCTTCCTGATAACAAGCTTTTTGTTTTGCAATATGCTAGTATTTTTTACATAAACACATTTTTATCGATCTATATTTTTCTGCATTACAAATGGACAATTTAAATTGTAAAAACCTACCAAAATTTGAATCGTAAAAACTTCAAGATAAATGTTTGTCATCGATCAATGCCTCATTACAAAAGTACCAAGAAACATAGATGAAATACTTCAATATGACTTTCTAAACATTTTTCTTTCTAAATTTCTAGTATCGTGCATTAGATAATGGTACTATCACCATTGTTATTATTTTTTTTTAATCGTTATGGCATTCGGTATATGAACAGACTCCGGAGCACAAGATCTCTCCGTTACAGCTGTCTGCAGCTGAGTATTTACGCACGCTAGATCGCGAGATAACGATACGACAGCTTTGTCTTAAGATATCAACACCGGGCTGTATGTTAAGAGATTTTTATCGCGGTATAATTAAGGCTGAGCCATTATGTTAATACCGATTTATCGGAGTTATGAATGAGTAAGGCCGAACTGCTGTCACAGATATGAAAATAAGTCTTTCGTTACTTAATCGGCTAATTAGCTACTGGAATTCGAACGGGCAAGTGTCAGACTTACTCTACGGTGTACTATGTGTACAAATTCGAACAAATATTGTGTAGGTCAGTTCAATGTTACTAAACGAGGTAGGCAGGTAATTACTGGTTAGTATTAAAACTAAATTATTGTTAAAAATATGAACATTATTAATGATGTTTTAATAAAATAAAATAAATGAAATAGCAAAATAAGGTGTGATTAAAATAGAAGTAAATATGTCAAGAATACTTACTATCGGAATGATAATGAAGCAGAACAATTATATTAATTGGTAATTGCATGCTGTAGTTTGTATAAAGTAAAACAAAAGAGACGCAGTCAATACAAGAAACAAGTAGTGCCAAAATAGAGTAAGTCATTCTCCCTAGATGCGAATAGCCCTTCTTACATGTGGACTTGGTGGTAATTCTCTTATGTTAATAGGAGATATAGAACAATGAATAACGCAACATAAAGAAATCACTTTTGTGCTCACAATCGGTTAATTTGGAAAGTCTAGGAAGATACTTGAAAGTGTATCTTTGGAGCGCAGTTCTCCATATGATTCGAAGCGTTTGAGATTCACACCACGTATAACACATGTAGCAGGATGTTAAAAATATTGTAAATAGAAATGATTAGAAATGAGAAGACGTTACAAAGAGAAGGCAAGAGAACAAAATCGTAAATCGATAAGAAATACGTGAAAAAATTAGTTTGGTAGAACACCTTCTCAGGCATAAAAGGCTACTTATAAACATATTAGAAGCAGAAACAGGATTAAAGTTTTCCGGCTGAAGACTTCATGAAGATGATGATGATGATTATTCAGTTGGCGGTGTTATCTTGTCGCTGTAAGATTGTTATTTGTAATTGTTGTGGTGCTCCATCGGTTTTGCCTTTTTTTGGCTTTTATAATTTTAAATAGCAACAGGCAGTTATAGAGCTGGAGCAGCAACGTAGAAAAGTAAATATTAGGAAAAAAGTTAGACAAAAATGCCGGTATTTTTAGGATACACTTACACTTTCATCGCTACTTTTCAATCTAAACATCGAAGACGCAATCAACATCATTAAAGACAGTATACAATTGTAGGGACAGATACACAGGGACAAAAGATTAGTATACTTAGATTTGCAGATAATATAGCAACATTAACATCTAGCAGGGAGTTAGAGATTACTTTAAATAAAACGGAAGCGGTACTGACAAAACAGTACTGTCTGAAAATAAATAAAAGTAAAACAAAGGTACTGGTATGCAAGGGAAGAAACAATAGGGAAAGAGCGAATATTAGATAAAAATTAGAAGAAGTAGCTGATTTTTGGTGTGTAGGAGGTAATATACATAAGTCAGGACGGAAGGAGTAGTAGGGATATAAACATAAAGGATAGCGCAGGGTCGAGTCACTTTCAATAAACAGAAGTCACTTCTATGCTCGCGAACGGTTAATCTAAAAATTCAAGAAAGTCTGTTGAAGGTGTATGGAGCATTATACGGGTGCGAAACATGGACGGTGGGAGCGGCGGAAAAGAAAATGTTAGAAACGTTCGAAATGTGGTGTTATAGGCGAATGATGAGAATACTGAGGATATAGAAAGTTAGAAATGAAGAGGTATTAGAAAGAAAAGAATGAAATAGGTGAGATAGGTTGGTAGGACACCTTCTCAGACATAAAGGTCTAGTCAAACATATAAGAGGCAGAAACAGGAGTTAAGGTAGACCTAGATTAGATTACTTTTCGCAAATAGTTCAAGATGTGGAATGTTCTAGTTTTAGGGAAATACGAAGATTAGCTCAGAATAGGAAAAAGTGGAGGTGTGTGTCCAACCAGTCTTAGGACTGACGACCTTATGATGATGATGCAATTCGTCTCCGACATCTCTTTTCTATGATTACGATATTCCCTACAACGTCTGTCGTGAGCAAAAGTAGATGATGATGAACTTTAAATTAGTTTATAAAATACAGGTTTTTCTAGGAATCTATGTTAGTAGAATATTAGATTTCATTTTGTGAAAACTCCGAAGCAGGTGAATAGCTGTTAAATTAACCTAATTTAACTATTTACAATAACGACGTGATTTATCATATTCAGATTTCTAATTTTTCTTCTCCTATCATTATCTTAATTCTTTTCCTACTTTTGCTTCCCACGTATGGAAAATTATTTATTTTTATGATAAAAGGTTTTCTGAAGACCGATGACTGCTGTAATCTTTAGCAGGTCATCTGCTTGTTAAATTTTCGCATTTGATCATAAAATATGGTTTCGTGTGATCTCGCGGACCAAATGAGCCACATATCTCGCGTCTACGACATCACAATACGATAATCCGCATATTTACAACAGATTTTAACACAATCGGCATCTATAAAGAACGTTTAGTTCCACTCCGACACAAGAGAGCCAGTCGGACGGCCACAACCGCGTACACACACACAAATACGAGCATATATCTTGTCCGAATGACCACGTGGACGTTATGGACACGACATTCTTTTGTCACCCTATATTGTTGTCAGTGAATTTTATGAGTTGACATATGTGTATTCTCATGATGGTTCGTACAGCTGTGTATGTGTTTAGTCCTTATTAAAAGGATGTCCTTTGCATATCGTCTCGTATTTAAACCTTCAACTTTGTCTTAGAATCAGTTTAGCCTAGTACGTAGTTAATGAAATTTATCTATTAGATTTTAACGCAATTCATTTAAAGCTAAAAGGATGTTTCTATCTACGGTTTTCCATGTTTAAATTATGTTATAAGGATGCGAGTAAAACCTAATATTTTTTATCTGTAATGCTTTATTTGTGACCTTTGATTCTTATTTTCAGGGGTCAATCACTTTGTCCAATGTTACTGCGTCGATTGTTTTTTCTTATCGATATAATCGATAGAAGATTTCTTTATTAGAGTAGAAACGTACGCACATTAACAGGATAAAAATATTAAGTAAACGCCCAAATTAACTAATATTTATTAAATTTGTGTCATTTTCATTTTAACTAGTATTAAGTATTATCTTTTTATTGGGTTGTATATTATTCCTTACTTATCTGGAAAGTACTAATCTGTGAAATTTTATTTTGCAATCGTTCAAGGATTATTGATTTTCAAAAATCCTTTCATAAAGGCTTGTATTTGACAAGGGTTCAGAGAAGAAAGCGCTGACAAGTAGGCGTAACCACAGCTTGTTATTTCATTTCAAAATTCCCACGCAGAAGTTATTTTAGAAACCTGATTCTTATTAGGTTTCAGTCCTTTCTCATATTATTGAAACAATATTTAAAGGACACAAAATCGATATAGCAGGTAATTTCAACATTATGATATCTCGATCATGAATTCTGACTTCAAATTTCAAAATTTTTGTTTATTCTATTTTAAAAGAACTTTTTTGTACATAAAAAAATCCTGGCTAAATACCTGTAATACAGTAGAATCCGCTTATAATAACATCGAAGGTTATGACAAAGACGTCATACTAAGCGGGCGTCATACAAAGCACAGTCTTAGAAAATAAACAACTTTCTATTTTGGTTAGTTATTTAGTTTAATAGAGACTACAAATTGTATATATTTATTAACAGAAAAAGAAAAAGAACGATGAATTGTAATATCAATATACCTAAGAGAAGGTTAGAAATGAAGTGGTATTAGAAAAAGTAGGAGAACAGAGGAATCTATGGAAGTCGATAAGAAATAGATGAGATAGGTTGGTAGGACACCTAGTTAGGCAAGAAGGGTTACGTAGACATTTAGAGCAGAGCCGGTCAAACTCCGCTCCTAACATCCTAGGTGCTCCTTCAAGAGCAAATGAGAGAAATACGACTGTCGGCCATTTACCTCTTGACCTAAAAGATATAGGTATAGTTCCACAGGTATAGTGTCTCTCTTTCTCCATAACGATAACCTTCTAGTGGGGGCTTTGTTACGGAGGAAGAGAGACTCTTTTGGGTGTTTCAATCCTACCAGCCATTAGTGCTAGTAGGCGGCAGTCCCTCCGGACTACGCCGGAAGGTAAGGTGGAAGGTCCTCTTCATCCTCTTTCAGGAATCGTGGGAATAGGTGGGTGGTGGTTCGGGTGAGAAAAATGAGACGGAAGAAATGAAAACAAAAAAGAATTAATGATTATCTGTGGAATATTACTGCTTCAGAATTTGCTTAAGTGATCCATGAAAACCACAGAAAAAGTTGGACCAAAGCAGACGGACCCGGTATCGGACCGACGTCTTCCCGAACGCTAAGCAATTGGCCATGCCGCTCTGTGAAGTCTTAACGAGGAGTAGAGGTTTTTTATTTGAAAAATATTTTATCTGAAAAATAGACCCGGAATTACAATGTTGCCTGGACCCACTTTAGCCTTAGGCCACCACTGGTAAAGGTAAACCTAGATAAGTACATAGGAGGACAATTGATACTTAACCAAATTTTTACGTTTGCGTGAATATTACAAAATTAAATGTAAACATTATATATTAGAAGTAAGCTCCTTATTACAAGCCGTCACTGTTTGATATACGGACGGACGTGGTGTTTATTAGTTGCTGTACACATGTCCTTCACGGATTTCAAAAATATGAAAAATAGTTTGTGGAAAATTAAAGGACGAGCAGTCAGACACCAGAGTCAGCCAGGGCAGCATGCATACATTCACGAAACGCGACAAGTATAAATAACAGGCATTCGCCATTCACTGTATGTACTACGTACAGCGTACAGTACCTGTGCGTATGCGGTCGTAATTTTCTATGCGTCCGTATCTATACGAATGTGTACTTGTGTGATGCTGGTCGATATCTATACCAGCGTACCAGCCAACTAGATGTGCATTTATATACGAGCACATACAACAAGCTTATTTGTTGTTGTATTACGGCATGTAGCATTAGAATAATAACTTAGGTGTGCAAAACGTAAATGTTGCAAATGACAGTGTAATTGGCGTGTCCTCATAGACCATAGAGTTACGCCCGACGTATTTAATACCGCCACAATGCAATGGGACGCGGGAGACTTGGGAGTGTTGTCCGGGAATTTCCCGCAGAGAGGTCTAACTAAAACTACCAGATGGTCATTTATATAGGTATATTCTGTATGACAAACATGACATTGACATAAAATTTTATATTGATTGTAAAAGTGAAGTATGCGCCCAAATCATTATTTAGACACATATTTACTGGTAAGTGCTGTAAACAGTCCTGCTTTTCCACCTAGCGGCATGGCCTAGAGGCTTACAGTTCATTTCAATTTGTTAGAATTGTGACCTTGAAGAAATCTGCGCGAAGATGAAAGAATACACATTAGTCGTGAGCAAGACAGAAATACGTAGTCGGAACAAGTTTGAACGAGCAAAGCTCGGCTAGAACTGTACAGTACTAGACGAAAATGTTTAGCAATTTCTTAAAACAAAAATGTATATAAATTAACAATAGGAAACAAGGCAAAAGTTTTATAGGTGTGTAGAACGTTAAGTTAATTCACTTGTTATTATTTTTGGTTAAATATGCTTTTAAATAAAGCATATTCTTAAATTTTAACGAGGCAGTTTAAATAATTTTGCAAATGGTACTGTACACTTTTGTCTAGTTCTCGCTC
>NW_020439094.1:1717581-1721314 GCF_000699045.2 Agrilus planipennis
CCAGAGATGTGATTTATTTGAAATATTTGCATTTAAAATGCAAATACAAAATAAAAAATACTTATTTTGATCTTGCAATTAAATACTGTTTCGTGAAAAGCATTTTGTATTTTATTTGAAATATTTTTCAATTTTCTATTTGTAAAATGCAAAATACATTTTTGCAATTAAAAGTTTTCTTAGTATCACCTATCAAACATTTAAAATGAATGAAACTTGCTCACATTGGCCATTGAAGTTATTAGAACCTTAAAAAGAGAAATTCCAAATTGATATCAGCACCCGTCAAATCACCACTTTAGCAAGGAACTATGAAATTCTATGAATTACGACAAAACAGATTGACATGCGCCAGCTGTGTAAAACTGAAAATTACAATATAACGTGGTGTGCTAATTATTGCGTATTATCTAAAATCCTTAGAAAACGATTCAAAAAACTTCACTTATTAGATGAACCCAAAGCTAAAAAAACTATGAATTCCATTTCTTTCTCTTATTACAATGTGTAAAAGATCCGAAACAAAATGAGGTTGTAAATATTTTGATATGAAATGATTGATGTTGATTTTACATCAATAAAATTATCTGCAACCCTATTTTGACTCTGATCTTTCACGCTACACAAACTATTTTGGTATCAGTGTCGTTTTTCCAAATGAAATGAAAAGAATTTAATCGTTTACTTTTAATAAGTGCATTTTATGCATTTGTAGCAGCTTTTTGAAACACAGTAATATTACATTTGAAATTCAATCGTTATTCTTTACTGGTATACGAGCTGTTTTGATTTTTGACATTCAACATCAACAAAAACAACGTCATCATCAGAGGGTTCAATTTTTTTTGACAGTAGATTGACAGGTACAGGGCCTATGCCTACTTTACGATAACTACAGCTACAACAGAAACGGAATTAACATAAGCCAACCATTACATATGTAATGTCAATAAATCTCGCCACGAAGCGTAGGCACATACACATGTACGTGATGCATACAAACGTGGCGAATACGACATGTGACGTGTGGTTTGGTCACGGAAAGTGTGAACATTCATTCAGCTGCCGCCCCTGATGGCTGATATTGGGGCCGAAGGTGCCCTTTGTGTGCTAACTGCTGGGGCCGAGCCCTTGGGCGGGACCTACAACGCTGTCGTTTCGGTTGTACGATTTTGCCTCCGTTGGTACCATTGAAAATTGTTCATAAAATGTACTGATGTTCGAAGGGAAAAGTCGTTCTGATGCCTATTCTCTTACACTATCGAAATAGGTATCTACATTCTATAGATACTATAGATGTAGAGGTAAAACAAAACTTGAGCGTAAACTTATTTGGCTAAAAGGATAACGTCAAGAACCACATTCAAAAATTTGCCTCCATTTGCCTTGTTAATATGTACTTAACTATTTATTGTTAGAAGATTAGTATGCTTAGATTTGCAGATTATACAGCAGTAGTAGCATCTAACAACGAGGAGTTAGAGATAGCTTTAAATAAAATTGAAGCGGTATTGACAAAACAGTACTGCATGAAAATAAATAAAAGTAAAACTAAAATATTGGTATGCAAGGGAAGAAAAAGTAGGGAAAGAGTGAATATAAAGATAGGAGACGAATAATTAGAAGAAGTGGCTGATTTTAGATACTTAGGAAGTCAGATAAGCGAGGATGGAAGGAGTAGTAGGGATATAAAGCAGAGGAATGCGCAGGGTCATGTCGCCTTTAATAAAAATAAATCACTTCTATGCTCGCGAACCGTTAATTTAGAAAATCGAAAAAGGTTGTTAAAGGTATATGTTTGGAGCACGGCGTTGTACGGGTGCGAAATATGGACAGTGGGAGCGGCGGAAAAGAAAAGGTTAGAAGTGTTCGAAACGTGGTGTTATAGGCGGATGATGAGGATCTCATGGGTAGAAAAGGTTAGAAATGAAGAGGTATTGGAAAGAATAGGAGAACAGAGGACTCTATGGAAGTCAATAAAAAATAGGCGAGATAGGTTGGTAGGACACNAAACAACTTTCCATTTTGGTTAGTTATTTAGTTAGAGAAAACTACAAATTGTATATATTTATTAACAGAAAAAGAAAAAGAACGATGAATTGTAATATCAATATACATAAGAAGGGTCAGAAAAATGAGCGAAAATGTTATTATTAACCGTTTGGGTCAGTATAGCCGGATATGATTTCTTGAGAATCAGTCATAATAAACGATATGTCATTTTAAATGGAGTCATTATATTCAAACTTTCCTATAGAGCAGAGTCGGGCAAACTTTAACTTCGTAGGAGTCGCTACATGAGGTTAGTTTGAGTCACTCCATACCCTTCAATGAGTACGAGAGAGTAAGCAGTAATGAATAATATTGCTTTCTCTTTTTCTTCTCCCTTCCACTCCCATATCAAGCCCCTTCATCCCTTAGACGAGCGAAGCCACTCTCGCAACTTAAATAATACCTAAGACAATTTTAGTTACTGCGTTCGCAATACTATTGCGTTTGGCTATGGAAGAGGGAACTCACCTACGAAATGGAAGGGATAAGAAAAGGAAAGAATCATCTCACTCGCACTCGCAGGATCAATGAGGAGTTACTTGGTTATACATGAGGAGCACTCGGGAGTCAAAAGAGCCGAGTTTGCCCGGCTCTGCTATAGAGAATTTAATATGAAAACCAAACAACACTGCAATTACTTCATATTAAGCGGTCGGTCAATATAGGCGGAGTCATAATAAACGAATTCCACTGTACTTATTGTTACAATTATAAAGAGGCGATATTTATTTAAAATGATTTCTTTAATAAAAGGTAAGCTGTGTTGCAAAGCAGTCTTTTTATATGTTGTAATTTGTTTCTTTTTATAGCTCTCTTGTGGCTCATCTCGTCTTATGACCTAATAGTAGTTTACCAACAATTTTAGCATCTCGGAACTCCTTTTCCCCTGACATATTTGTATGACTTATGCTTCTATTAAAGTAGTTAACAAACCGTTAATATTTCTATAGAAAATCAAAGTAGTTTTCAACATTAAAGAATAAATTCTTTCTGAGGACTTACTAATTACATGAGACTTGCAATAAATAGCATTGTTGCAAGCGAGAAGCCAGCAAATCCATGGAGATGCGTGAAGAAAGGTGAACCTTTTTCATTTACCACCCGACCATTTCCATGATTTCTAAAACGAAACACAAGAGTGCTTCCACTCTACCTTTAAGATTTGCACCAGAGCATATGTTGGATGAATCGGCCGTCCGACAGCATCAGGAGCTAATGTTTGAAACATAACTAAGCACCTACATGTTTTATTTCTTAAATAGAAACATTCACAATATTTTGTCAAATGCGTACTTCTAATGGTTTCTTGATAGTACCTTTTGGGACACCTGCTAATTTCCGGAAAAGTTTCCTTAATGCAGTGTAAACTCTTTATAACGTCACTTGATTTAATGACAAACTCCTTAAAACGTCGAAATTGCTTGACTTTGGTTGGTTTACATTGTTTTCTATACAATATTACACTATATAGCGTCACGCTCACTCTATTTAACGACAACAATGCGGTATTATAAAACATTAAGCAGTACTTTCTAAGTTGCCGAAATAGATAAGAACTGCAGCTGTGTACGTTGTTAAAGAAGACGATCCTGTCCCTCCACCAAGCATCAAACAAGCACTTGATGCAGCGAAACTATTAAAAAAATACTTTTTATATAATCAAATTGATCCAGCAGTATCT
>NW_020439094.1:1723534-1743322 GCF_000699045.2 Agrilus planipennis
ATGGAAGTCAATAAAAAATAGGCGAGATAGGTTGGTAGGACACCTTCTCAGGCATGAAGGTCTAGTCAGAGACATATTAGAGGCAGAAACAGGAGTTAGAAGGGGTAGAGGTAGACCTAGATTAGATTACTGTTCGCAAATACTTAAGGATGTGGGCTGTTCTAGTCTTAAGGAAATGCGAAGATTAGCTCAGGATAGGAAAGAGTGGAGGTACGTGTCCAACCAGTCTTAGGACCGATGACCTTATGATGAAGATGATGATGATGTTATTAGTCCAAGATCTAACTGATAGAAAAGCTTGGATTTTATTTACAAGCTTATTAAAAGGAAGGGAATTGATTCAAACTGGCAATTTTTACAAAATTTCTTTAATACTTGAAAATATCTATAATTTTTCGTGTTTCGTTGATTTAAATTTTATTGTTTCTTACCACGAACATCGGCGTACCTGAGGCTTTCCGCCGGCGCACAGGCAACATCAAACTCCAAAGTGATTTAGAAATCTTAGGTAAGGTATGTACAATAACACACTTTCTGAATACGCTATAGTCAGGTTATATTTTTTATGATTTCTGCATTTTCGCTATTATAAAGTAACGACTGGAACGCCGAAAGCGATAATTAAAATTTGAATAGCGCGCATACGCTCGCGTTCAATCATTTTGTAAACGATCGCACAAAAGATCAAACATGACGCCTTTTTTTTTCGTACCAGTCGTTTGTAAGAAGCCAATAGACTGTTACGTACTGACTTACGGATGATAGCCAGTGGTGGTCATTAGTTGTAAAGGGCCTCAGCGTGTTTTGAAAGATAGCATCGTTATTAACGATTTTCGTATTTATCATTTCATATAAGTTAAAAGAAGACTGCCGCATTGTAAAGGATTATGATAAATGGGCTTCGAAAAATTCCACATGGATGCCTGGCATTGTTGTTCGGAAGCTTTATGTTTATTGGGTTTGTTTTTTTTTTTTATTTTCCCCCCCTATCGGTCGGGAGGGATTTATTTCATTCGACCTCTCTTCTGCTATCACTTTTCTTCGTCTCTGTCGTGATAAATGGGCACGTTGCTGTTATTGTTTCGCGTGTTATTTTCTTCAGTTACCGAATCCGAACGAAATTGGTTTTATTCATGGTTGGATTGAATTATGTCGTGTCGAACAAGCCGCAATTTGTAAGCGTGTCCTTTAAAATACCTCAACAAAAACGAAGAAGCTGACGATTGAAATTATTTAGATAAATAAATATGAACACAACCAAATGTTATCCAATTTCAAAAAGCCACCAATAGAGACACAGACCTTGAAAAAAAAAAAAGAAAATGTGATTGAGATTCCCGTATACACTGTAATAAGGACTGATATTATAAATGATAAATATAATAATGACTGGGTTAATTTTTATTAAATCGAAGGACCCGGGACTTGTGAATAGCTCTATTTCGGTCTGCACGTCCATGTGAAACGGCACTAATAACGACTTCTGTTTACTGGACTCGTAATAGCTGAATTTCATTTAACCTACCAGGCATGTAGAAAAAGAAAAAAAGATATGAATCTGTCTGGAACACAACCCACATCAATACGTTTAAAATGTGTCCATATGAAATGATTATTTAGGACAAAATCAGATGAACTTCAATTTGGAGGAGAAAAATAGATAAACAGATGAAAATACTAGAAAATAAAAGTGACCATAATGAACTTTATTCGCTCCAAAACTATACTAATTTACAAAAGGCAAAAGGTTTCAAATATATACAACTGAAATACAGTGGAAACTCTTTATAACGTCACTCGATTTAAGGCAAACTCCTTAAAACATCGAAATTGCTTGACTTTGGTTGGTTTACATTGTTTTCTATACAATATTACACTCTATATAGCGTCACGCTCACTCTATTTAACGACAACAATGCGGCATTATAAATCATGGAGCAGTACTTTCTAAATTGCCGAAATAGATAAGAACTGCAGCTGTGTACGTTGTTGAAGAAGACGATCCTGTCCCTCCACCAAGCATCAAACAAGCACTTGATGCAGCGAAACTATTAAAAAAATACTTTTTATATAATCAAATTGATCCAGCAGTATCTNAGACGCATACAAATAAAATAGGGAGGTAAATTTTTAATTTTAATGTTTGGTTTTGTTCCTAGGGATTAATAAGCATGTGACACACGTTAAATAATAATCGATGTTGTAACATTTGGTTCAAGCGTTTAAATACCATTTAAGTTTGTCATTTCATTTGCAGTATAGGTACATTCGTAAAATCTCTATCTGGTACAATAGAAACCAATTCCTAATTTTTAAATAAAAAACTGAAAATACTTAAAGTATTAAGAGAGTTAGTAAGTATTTAGATGTTCGTCTTCACTAACTATTAACAAAAACTGTAAGTTGATAGCGCAGGGTCGAGACACTTCTATGCTCACGAACGGTTAATTTAGAAATTCGAAAAAGGTTGTTAAAGGTGTATGTTTGGAGCGCGGCGCGAACGGGTGCGAAACATGGACAGGGGTGGAAAAGAAAAGGTTAAAAGCGTTCGAATTGTGGTGCTACAGGCGAATGATGAGGATATCGTGGATAGAGAAGGTTAGAAATGAAGAAGTATTAGAAAGAGTAAGAGAACGGAGGAATCTGTGGAAGTCAATAAGAAATAGGTTAGTAGGACACTTTCTCAGACATGAAGGTCTAGTCAAATACATATTAGAGGCAGCAACGGAAGTTAGGAGGGGTAAAGGTAGACCTAAATTACATTACTGTCGCATATAGTTAAAGATATGGGTTGTTCTAGTTTTAGGGAAATGCAAAGATTAGCTCAGGATAGTGGAGATGCGTGTTCAACCAGAGACTGACGACCTTATGATGATGATATAAGCTGTTTCTTGTTTGATCATGCCATATCAGCAGGTAAGCAATTTTTTTTCAGCTCAACTACTGTAATCGTTAGAACATTGATATAAAATGATATCCTGAATTAAAGGGTATTATCTGGAATCCAATCGACAGTAGAAATAAAAATTTAGCCTTATTTTGAAAACAAAGATATTTATTTACTTTGATTATCAAGAAATCGANTGTACGTTGTTGAAGAAGACGATCCTGTCCCTCCACCAAGCATCAAGCAAGCACTTGATGCAGCGAAACTATTAAAAAAATACTTTTTATATAATGAAATTGATCCAGAAGTATCTCAAGATATGAGTAAGATACGTAACAAAATACCATTAAAATATTGGAAAACATCAGACGAAGATAACAGGCTATACGCAATGTATGAATAATAATGTTCGTGTGCAAAATGTGTACTACATTGGTAAATGCATATTATTATAGAATAGTAAAATAATATCTTTTATTTCTCTCCATTTAACGACCACTCTTTATAAAATGTTCAGTCCCTTAAGTGTCGTTATATAGAGTTTACACTGTATTTAATTTTTTATTTAGAAGATCGACTACTAGCGGATACAGTTTTATCCATTTTCGTAAGTTTTGTATCTAATGATAATCATCTTTGGACATTGGAGCGGTGATGATCTATGAAAACTTCAATGGAATAATGATAGTTTATGTTGTGTGTTTTTTTTTTCGAGTTTTTATTCTGTTCCAGTTTGCATCGCAAAAAGTTACTTTTATTTTATAACTGCATCGGCAAAAATCGGTCGGACAATGTATTGAAAGAATTCTATTTTAAATAAATGTACAGACCACGAGGTTTGCCATTCCGGAGGACATAGAACAGTTTTACTTATTCAAATTTATTCATTGGATAACAAATAGGTTCCCTTAATGTTTACGTCCACCGATTCAGCTGAATATTTTCTACAAATCAAGCCCGCATGTGGCCGAAGTTGTTTCACTTAATGCACAAATACATAATACAAAAAATTTCTAATTTCAACTGGTGTTGATGAGAGGCATTTTTGACTACGTTTTCTAATTTTTTAGAACTAAGTCGTATGATATTCCTATGCAAGTATGATACTAAAAGATAATAGAATTTTATCCTGATCGTTATCACGATAAGGTCGTCAATCCTAACCAATATTTAAATGTGAATGTTGTTGTTTGCTTATTACCATTTTAACTGATCATCATGAAATTTTGTACACATTGTCAGAGGTCAAGGAAAAAGGGTACCTTTTATCTATAAAAAAAACTACTGTTCCCAAGGGGTACCGCTAACTATCACTATATATACAAGGTGCTTCAAAAAAATGTATACACACTTTGAACTTCCATAGAAAATTTATTTACCGTTCTACAAAGTTAAATTTCAGGAAAATAGAAAGCTGAAAGTCCAATGTAAATGAAACATAAATAACAAATGTTAATACTGTTCAAATTGGTGACCTACAGCATCAATACAATTCTGAGTACGAGTCACCACAGATTCTGTACATCGTATCAAAACGTNATGTGAAGGGACTGATGAGGATAACGCTCATTTTTACCCACCAGAAGAAAAAAAGGAAGAAATTGTTTTTCGTAGCGGTTTTCTGATTTATTGTCATCACAATAACACTGCGTTACAATTAAAAAAAAATGGACTACACTGTTCAAATTTTTTCTTAATCCTTGTACATCTATGCAAGAATATAACATACATGATTCTGCTTCTTTGGATTTACATTTTTACGTATTACAAACGGATGTTTTGTGGTCGACTCGCAACCCTAACCGCACACTGGATTGGATGAATCTCGAATCTTTTTAGGACACTATGATGAGGATAATGGTAGGCACTCGAACATTTCAGAACATTAATTCCTCCGGCGCAGTTGGACAATCAACAACGTTCTAGTATACCATCAATTATTCCAAACGGGAGTTTGCTGGACGATGGTCGATCTAAAAACTTTGGGTCTTTCATTCCCATCAATTACTAATGCTGATGGGCGGACAGTCCCTCCAGACTACGATAGAGGGTAGGGCGGTAGGCCCTCTTCAGCCTCCTTTGAGGAATCGTAGGAGTGGGTGGATAGTGGTTGAAGTGAAGCGAAATGAAGACAGAACAGAGTGGTAGATTATCTGTGAAATATTACTGTCCAAGCAAAGTTCAAGGAAACCACAGAAAAACTTGAACCAGGGCAGACGGGCCTGGAATCGAACTGATATCCTCTCGAATGCTAAGCAATGGTATAATTTGACAAAGAATGTGCATTATAAGAGATTCCAAATATTTTTTAGAACATGTTGGTCGATGTATTGCATAAAATGTCCTAACATAATGTCAACAGTCATCCTCACCAATCACACATAATGGTCTTCGAATATTCCAAGACGTTCTAGATTCTTCTGGGCCAGTTCACTCTAGCCTAAGGGCAGTCCTAGACAATGGAGAACATTCTAGCTGAAGACCCCGCTGGAGACATTCAATCTACATTTCTTACTTACTCTAAATGAGCATTTGGTTGGTGGTCAACCCGCAAACTCATACACTCAATGAACTGGAGAAATTTCGCATTTTGTAGGAGATTCCAAATATTTATTAAAATATGTTGGTCGATATATTACATAAAATGTCGTAAGATAATGTCAAAAGTCATCCTCACCATTCCCACATAATGGTCTTCAAATATTCTGGGCCGGTTCACTCTAGCCTAAGGGGAGTCCTAGATAATGGAGAACATAAGAACATTCTAGCTAAGGACCTCGCTGGAGGCATTCAGAAACAGTCTACAGTTCTCACTTATTCTAAACGAGCGTTTGGTCGGTGGTCAACCCGCGAATTCATACACTCATTGGACTGGAGAAATTTCGGATATTGTAGGAGAGTCCAAATGTTTTTTAGAAAGGTGGTCGCAGTATGAATATTTTGCATTTTATAAGCTAGTAACAAATGTTTCATTATTAACAGTTTTACATCTTCGTCTTTGTGATTACATGAAAACCCTTTTTACGACGGCTTTTAAAGGGCATACGTTTGCCATTTAGCTTTACTTTTCGTTCATTGCCTTAACTTACAGACTTGAAATAACGATTACTTTAACCAATACAAAAATCGTTCCTCAAAAAGAAGACGTGTGACAGAAACATGACATACCTACTGTCTACATGATTCAACTATCCAGCCTATACTATTGTTATAGGTATCAATATCGTGTCACAAAATGTAATTATTTCATCACACTGTGATTTTCTTGCATGAAGAAATTAACAAAACTTAAACATATGTACATTATATCTGATTAGTCCTTCAGAAAAATTAAGCAGGACGAAAGTACGTGAAAAAAATAATAAATGGAATAAGTAATCTCGTACTACTCAGTGATATACTTAAACATCAGGGTAATGACTTTTCCGAAAAGTCCAACTGTTCTGACAATGATGACCAGGACTACTTAGCGTGATTGTGTAACGCGGCGTCCATACATGTTGTGGTAGATTTCCGCAGGCAAACACGGGCAAGGAAGGAATGCAGTGCCAGTTATTTCATTAGGAGATACAACGGTAACGGTACAATTAAAATCCGCCACACTGCATCACGCGGAATCCCTGTTTGCCGTGCAATGACTCGGCCACTCAAAACCAGGATCGTCTTCAATTAATATCAAAACGATTTCGTCAGTATACCGACTGGTCGTCTTTGCTGACCTTCACCCCATCGGTCACCAAACTTTCTGTCTCGCAAACTGTACAAACAGCAGCGATAATTGTATCAGCATGCCATGCCTGCCTGTTCGACAAACTATTCGTGATGTATCGCGTGATGCCGCCAGTGCATTCTCATTCCACCGTCCATATGTGACCACCATATTATCACATTCAACTTATTATTGTGTTTTGCTAATCGAACAGTAACTATACTATACTACCAATCGTCACAAGTACAACTGACCTGTATGCGTACCAGCTGTTGTGAAGGTCACGAGTAGGTAAGTGTGTTTCGTTGTTGACGCTTGCGATGACGACGGGCGATAAGATAACGCGGCTGCCAAACTGACAACTGTTATTAGTCATTGACGGCTCATTAACTGGGGCACTTTTTATGCATATTTTTTACACCCCTTACGCTGTGGCGCTATCATAAGATGCACGAATAATTCTAAGTATCTACTTTGTTTCATTCAAATATACATATATTTTTTGTAACTGAATCTATATCAAACTTAGGCTTGTGGTTCATGTGTATCAATTTATTAATCACTGTTTTTGCATAACTTAGAAATTAATTAATACCTTCATGCAATATGAAATNCACTTTTTATGCATATTTTTTACACCCCTTACGCTGTGGCGCTATCATAAGATGCACTCTACAGTGCCTCCAGTACCTTTAAAATATTCCGGAATATGGGTAAGACATGGTATATACTTTCTGGTGACTTATTATATATTTAACAACGGAGAATTATTCACATCAATTACCGAGTGGCTGTGTCTTAGAGCTTTGACTATTGCTTAGCATTTGGGTGGACACCGGATCGACTACGGGTTTGTTTACCCTGATCTACTTTTTTACGTAATTTCCTTCGATCACTTTGGTAAATGCTGGGACAGTAGTAAACGATATATCACAGTTTATCTGTCTTCAATTCGTCCGCTTCATCTTTCTTTCTCCAACTTTTGTCCACCAGTAGTAGTAGTTGGCGAGAAGAAATAATTTACTCCCTTTCTTCCTACATGTGAAATTTTGAAATATATTAAATGATTTACGTATGCAAAATTGATATTTGCCTTCGAAATCCCCTTTATATCCCTTAGTTCTGCATTTGTTATTGACGAAATATGTGTTGCACTGTAGATTTAGCAGAAGCATAAATGAATTATGGTATAGTCCAAACTGTCCCTATCATAGTGATCATACGATTTATCAAGGACAAGCACTCAAATAAACTTTGCTGAAATTCAAAATTATAAATATTTATTCATCAAGAATAAAAGTACGGTTATTTCTCTTAGAACTTTAATTTAGATTGCTTATTAGCATCCTGTACAAGAATGTCTGTTTTTTAATTATCGAGGTGATAATGTATAGATTTCTGTTAAAAATTTTTGATATTTATTACGCAAGTTCAAATTACTTTTGAATGTTCCGTTACAAATTAACACCATGTGGTGGAGAAGAAGAATGCTTAGTTAAAATTGGAAATAAATAAGAAGAACAACTTCATTTCACGACCAGCGTTTCCGATTCGGATTAGAAGAGCGGTATACCTACCTTCCCACCCATACGGCCATACGGAAAATTATTTCGTTGTTTATATTCTGACATTTTAACTTTTAAAAGCTTTTATCGGCTTTTAATTTGGCTTCACGATTTAGAGGTCTATAAAGTTCACCTTTTCTTAATTAACTGACAATTAAACGGCGTTTCCGAAAAGTATTTTAAATCGAAACCCACACAACAAAGTGAAATTTATTATGTATGCAGGAGAACGTGCGCGCATGCCGCCGAGGCAACAACGGGACTTCACCAACTATCGTTGATACGCCGCGCTGTCTTTACAGGGTTCTGTAACCAAATAACATGTTTGTCTGTCCCTGCCTGTAGCATCCTTGTAATTTCGACTGTTATTTTGCATAAAGTTTTTCATATTTTATACGCAACTAAAATTGTGTAAACATAAACATCGTCGGCCATACAAAAGAAATGCAAAACGAATGCTGCTATGTAGCTCTAATTGAATGCGGCGTTGCAATGTCGTATTTTCCTGCGTGATCCTATCAGAGCCGGACTGGTTGTTGCCTGTACTTTCAAATACGTTTTTCTCGAAAACGGTGGACTTTCGGAACACCAAATATTTACTTAATTTTCTTGTTTTACAGTACCCTATCAACTCCTGCGGGTTAGCTACTTATTTCAGAAATACCCCGTATATTTATATATAAAAACGTTATGTAAATATTATTTTACTTATCATCATTAATCATTGACAACAAATTGACAATAAACTACAACAGCAGTAAAGTGTCAGCGTCACCAGAACTCCAGTGTCTATAAGATTCCTTAGTTGTATCTCATGCGAGTTGAGAGTTTTAATCATTATGAGTAGAGGGTCGAAACTGTCTTGTTTCGTCACTTAACTACGTCACTGGCTTTATGGAAATTGTATCATTTGGGCGTCTCATTATTGGTCACAGGCACTTGGAGATAGAATGTTGAAATGCGATATACTGTAGAGAGATCAAATTGAAAGAATAACTTAATATAAAAAGGTAATAAGTGGAAAAGTAATTTATTTAGGCGTTTGGAATTGCAACACAAATAATTGCATGCAGTGTAAGTTCAAATATCATCATTATCTTCACAACGTCTTCAGCCCACATCTCCATTCTTTCTGTTTCGAGCCCATCTTCGTATTTTTCAAAATCTATATCTTCAACTATTTGCGAACAGTCAGTGAATTGTACTTGGGAAATCATAATGTGGTGGTTGCCCTTTACTTAACATATCGCAGTGACGTGCATCAGAGTACCATAACAAATCCCAAGGTCTCAATCACCATGAGTCTTGGAAGATCTGATGTTCTCTCTCAGGAACTTGTCACATTATCCGCATCGATTTATTTTCATTTATGTTCTTCTACTTTAACAATTTTATGGATGAAAGTATAAATATTTGCAGTATGGAATACTCACTATACACTTAGAAATTTTTTCTGTGTCAAAAGTGTGACACTATTTTTTAAACCAGATTGTAAGCAAAACTGTAGCTACACTCTAACACTAATCAATAATACGTACTAACTGATACCATAGGTAATATCTAATAGGTAATTATTGTTGAAAATAATTAGGATATGTCTGACTTGTTACTAATAATTAATATATACTAATCTAATTTATGTTGTTCAATAAACCGGTGATGTTAAAAATTTTTGTATTAATAATATACATACATAAATTTAATAAATCGTAGGTACATAAAAAGGGGCTTAACAAATTATGCGGCATGGACATAACACATTAATTATTAGAACAAATCTAATAGCTAAATGAACGCGAGCAGTTTGTGAAAGATAAACACTCATCAGTGATTATAAAAACAGGGAGGTCAAAGTAACTGAAAATGATTAATTTTTTTTTAAAAATTAATAAGTGTGATTCACACAGCCATAATTCCTTTTATTGCGATTAAAATTAAGTTTCTAAAAATAGCAGCACGACCTATATTTAAACGTTACTAATTCATATAGGTATGTATAACATTTTCACATATTTTTGAGACATTTATTATTGATTAAGAATACCCGTACCGCAGTTTCTATCTTTCCAGATGACACCTGGGTATACTCTTGACTTGGTTATAAACAAGTGACTATGTATAAGATCTGCCGACACATTTTTTACGCTTTAACCTGTCTCCGTGGTGCAATAATTTATATCGGAGCGGTCAGATAGTGAGGCGACTCCACGGGAGCTCAGCGCGAAGCAAGGCCCTCGACGGGGCCTTCACGCTGAAGTAGCCCTGGGCCCCCCAACAGATCCATTCACACCACCCCGTTGAGGTTATAAGTATATTACAGCTTGTTTATGTTTTCGAACACCTTATAAAACCCGTTGTACTGGCGTTTATTACCCGATCGGGTTTCCTAAATATCGAAGCGACCAATAAATTTATTGAAGGAAAATCGTAATGGTTTTTACTTAACGGTTATCAGATTTGTTAATTTGTCGTAGCGATTTCCGAAAACCAAATTTACTATTACTGTCGCGCTTTACCGTGCCACAAAAACATGCAGCAAATCTAATAATTTATACATTAATTTTATACAAATTTTTAAATACGGGTTGGTACCCAAAAGTTCCCGAAATTTGAATCAGGTGCATAAAAGAAAGCACTCTCTTTAACGTGAACCAGAACATATACCATTGCTGCTTGAAATGCGACCATGAAGGATTGTTTGTAACACCGTAGGATTATACTCATGAATTTCGTCAGAAAAGTTGAATATGAATTGTGTTAAGCATGATCCTGAAGCAAAACAACAATCGTCACAATGGAAAAGCTCATCTTCACTTTGACCAAAGAAAGCCCGTCAAGTCAAGAGCAACATTAAGTCCTTATTGATCTATTTCTTCGATATTGATGATATTATTTAAAAAGAATTCGTTCTTGTGAGTCAGATAGTGCAGAATTCTATCGTAATCTTTGAGTATGATCCCAAGACAAAGAGGCAATCTTCCGAGTGACACACGCCGGCGTCTCCTAGCCCAAAAAAGGGAAGAATGAGCAAATCCAAAGTGAAAACGACGCTCATTGTCTTTTTTGACATGAAAGGCATCGTCCACCATGAATTTGTTCCTCCTGGACAAACCGTCAGCCCCAAGTTTTACGTGGAAGTGCTCAAGAGACTCAAACGAAGGGTCAATCGGGTCCGACAAGACATCGCAACTGACTGGAAGTTGCACCAAGGTCGGCATCCCAACGCTTCCGCAGCCGCCCTACAGCCCAAATGTGTCCCCCCCGGACTTTTTTGTTTGCTCGCCTGAAAAGGCCGATGAAAGGCAAGCATTTTGAGACGACAGAGGGGATTCAAGCAGCATGCACTGCGGCTCTTAAGGCTATTCCGGAGAATGCCTTCCGTGACGCCTTCAATCGCTGGCAGCGCTGCATCGACGCAGAAGGAGCCTATTTTGAAAGTTTTTAAAGAATTGTAACGATTGCTCAATTATTTTTTTTAAATCGACTCAGTCCTATTACGTTACGTTATTACTTTCCGGACCAACCCTGTATACAGCACTTTTTGGCTAAAAACATGGTTGTTATTCCTCATCCATCATACTCACCGTATTAGGCTCCTTGCAACATTTTTCTCTTTCCAGAAATTCAAATCAGGCTGAAGAAGCATATATATTTTTTTCACTACATAGCAGATTGAAGCTAAGTCGCAGACGAACTCATTAGATATAAAAACATTCAGAATGTATTTCTTTCACGAAAGATCGACGTTAACAGTCCTGCGAGGACTACTTTGAAGGCGACGGCGCTGAGTAAGTTCGAGATGTTCTACAATTTGGATTATTATCGCTCCTTTTCGGGAACATTTAGGGAGCACCTCGTATATGTACATACGTATTTGACAGTTACATACAATAAAATAGGCACAGACACAAACAAATATGTAAGTGCTAATTTAATTAATTTAATGAGCATCCGTTCTTCGATATTCATGCAGCTTCTACCGTGATCACTACGCAATGGAAAAATGGCTCGAAACTAAAAGCAAAACTAAGCTCAGACTCCGTTCTCCGGCTATAATATTTTGCGAATGCACTGATCGCTGGATTTTGTTATCGGTAATACTTAGTAGCTTTTAATTAGGGAAATTTTCAATTAACAAACCGGTTTATTATACATATACTATTGACAACATTGTGCAGACCATCTGACTTGAATAAAATGCTCGCTTTGACCATTCAGATGACGTTAAGTATATATCCGGAATTAAAAAATTATGAAGGGTCTTTATGTGGTTAAAATGATATTTATCGCTATAAGAGAAAATACTGTACCAACCCCAATGTTTTTAGCTAAATTGCCACGTCAACCAAAACTATAATTTTTGGTTGTTATACGAGGGTGGATTGATAAGTTTCCGGCCTGACCAAGAAAAACAAGGTTTTTAAAATTTTTTTTTTTTTATTTCTCAACATAATCTCCTCCAAGGCTGATACATTTCTCATAGCGGTGTTCCAGTCTATTAATGCCATCTCTATAGACTGATTCGTCAAGCTCCTCAAAATAACCATTTACAGCTTCGATTACTTCTTCATTGTCCGCAAATCTCTTACCGCCAAGCCATTTTTTGAGATTAGGGAACAGAAAATAGTCACTCGGGGCTAGGTCTGGAGAGTAAGGAGGGTGCGGCATCAATTCAAACTTTAGATCGTTGATTTTAGCCGTCGCAACGATTGACGTGTGCGCTGGTGCGTTATCGTGATGAAACAAGATTTTTTTCTTCGCCAGATGAGGTCGTTTAATTTTCACCTCGTGGCTCAAACGTTGCAATAAGTCTGCGTAGTATTGACCAGTGATAGTATTACCCTTTGCAAGGTAATCAATGTATATAATACCTCTTGCATCCCAAAAAACAGTAGCCATAACCTTGTTCGCCGAAAAAATTGTTTTTGCCTTCTTTGGAGTTGGTTCCCCTGGTCCAATCCACTGTTTAGACTGTTCTTTGGTTTCAGGAGTGTAGTGGTGGACCCACGTTTCGTCAACGGTTACGAATCGACGCAAAAATTCGCTTGGATTACGCTTATACAATGACAAATTTGCGGTAGAAATGTTTTTTCGAATCAATTTTTGGTCGACTGTTAGCAAACGCGGCACCCATCTTGCACAGAGCTTTTCCATATGCAAATGTTGGTGCAAAATATGTTGCACACGTTCATATGACATCTTACAGGTCTCAGCTATCTCACGCACTTTCAATCTGCGGTCTCCCAGCACTATTTGATGAATTTTTTCGATCATATCTGGAGTTGTGACCTCAACGGGGCGTCCTGAGCGAGGCCCATCAGAGGTGCTCACACGACCCTTTTTAAACTCGGAAACCCACTGCTTAACGGTTGAATATGACGGGGAGGATGTCCCCAGTGTTGAGTCCATCTCTTTTTTAATTTCCTTCGGCGTTAACCCCTTCAAATAAAAGTATTTGATGACAGCACGATTTTCCTCTTTTCCATTTTTACGAAAACCACAGAGGCGTCTTGTTCAGCGTGCTGTCAAACCTACACTAGCAAGGAGATCGGGCTGAAACTATAGCTACAAGCTATCCAAGGATGGTACTATAGAATGTCACCTCAAGGTAGGCCTAGTGGCGTCATCTCTTGGTTAGGCCGGAAACTTATCAATCCACCCTCGTATATGAACCAACGCTATAAACGGAGCAGTTATAGACGGTCCTCATTATAGATGTAAAAATTTGGAATTTTGAGATTAGATTAGGTATGTGGTCAATTCATCCTAATGCTAATTTGTCACAACAATGATACTTCAAATTTAATGCTTCCATAATCTAACTGAACATGTTCATCAATATTTGTATTAGTTTTTCTAAACATTTGTTTAAAGTTAGCTCTTTCGTTTAGATAGATTTCATATATACTCCTTTAAAAGAAAATCCCCAAAACAAAATTCGATTGCATATAAAGGGCATATTGATTTCGATAGCATAATAAGCGACCATTTCACAAACATTTCGCTTTGCAGGCTCAACAAAGCTATTCTACTTTTTATAAATAAATAAATTTAATGAAGGATAATATGTTTTGTACGAAAATTTATATGCATACACATTCAAATTCAAAATGGGTACGGTTATCTATACTTACATTTTAATCATGACGATCCCCCGTATCATTCCTAACTTGGTACTTACCTCTCTACAAACGTCAAACAGGAAGTCCCCTCTCGCCATAACCTAACCTAAAATCTTGGTGCATAGCTCATCACGCATTTGAATCAGGATTTCTCCAAGTCGTAACCTAAGTTAATCCAATGATCCCTTCGCCGGGTGTTCAGCCATAGCCACCACCACACCCTGTCTATGCCTCTACGACCCGAATATTGACACTTATACGATTCAATACGTCAAAAAATTGGTGAATTTTAATTAAAGATTTCAATTAAACGGCACAACATCCTGATTATAGAAAGTAGGCCTGAGCTAAAGGCACAACTCTATCCTCTAGTTAGACGTCTTAACAGTCAGATAATACCATAATCTCATGAGACGAGATAGCTTCACGAAATGACGTTACACACCTACTTACATTAGACCCATACACACGTACAACATTATTATCTGATAAAGCGAAATGCGAAATCGATGGTTGTAGTATAGGACGTTAAAAATTGTTTGTAATTTGTCGGACATTTTAAGCTTCTTAAATTTTGCAACCGCATTTCGGTCTCACCATCTGTTACAATGATTTTTCTCTGTTTTAGACTTAATCGATACTTAAACGGTTAAAGAACAACGTACTGCAGAGCGATAAATCTTTCTTATGTATGTATGTATGTATGTATGTCTATAGAGACACAGGCAGAAATCGTTATTTTGGTATGTTCTAATAAAAAAGAAATAAATTAAATGCGCGTATTTTATTGCGGTTGTAAATAAATAGGCTTTCCGTTTGGCAAATGGCGTGGCGACTAAAAATAAATAAAATTAATTAATTCATAGTCTCGCCAATATTAAAAAATGCGAAATTCAAATGCCTTTGGCAGCAGAAAAAATATATACAAATATAAATAATTATGTATATGCGGATCTTTTTAAATTAAATGGAATTTTTCTTATTCGAATAACAGATTAAAAGCAACACAAGGTATTAAAAACAGAAAAACGAAAACAAAAAGCACGCAGAGAAAGAGTTCATGACACTTCACCAATTTCAATCACAACTTTACAAATAGACATTTCTAATACAGAGTTTAGACCATTGCTTAGCATTCTAAAGGACGCCGGTTCGATTCCGGGTCCGTCTGCCTTGGTCCAAGATTTTCTGTGGTTTCCTTGGATCACTTAAACAAATGCTGGGGCAGTAATATTCCACAGATAATCTTTCATTCTCTTCTGTCTTCATTTCGTCCGTCTCCTCTTTCTTACCGAACCACCACCCACCCATTCCCACGATTCCTGAAAAGGGACAGAAGAGGGCCTTTCGCCTTACCTTCCGGCATAGTCCGGAGGGACTGCCCGCCCATCAGCATTACTGGCTGGTGGGAATGAAACACCCAAAAGTTTTTTTTCTAATACAGAAGGCACGGTGATAGAATAAATGGACGGTTTCAAAATCAAATATAATAAACCGGGAAATAATCTCAATTGATATCAATGGTAATATATTAGAATATGTGGAAGAATATGCAATTCTTCGACAGACAATTTCTCCAGAAGTACTCACGACAAATGAAGACAAAGAGTTTGCCAAATAACAGTACCACCACAGCATGGAACAAAGTATGCTCAAAATCAAGAGAAAAAATAATATAAAATTAAAAACAATTTTAATTAAGATTAACAGAGTGGTGGTAATAGACCAAAGGTTCCCAAATGGTGTTCCGCGGAACCTTGGTGTTCCGCGAAAGGGTCCCAGGGTTTTTTTAATAAAAGTACACTGTTCGTTTCAAGAAGTTAGAGATAGGTATGTCCCTTACCTTTATTACCAAATTCAATCATATTTGTCTGCGGAGCTCATTTTTCCACCGATCATCGAGAGAGAACTAGACTAAAGTGTACAGTACCATTTGCAAAATTATTTAAACTGCCTCGTTAAAATTTAAGGATATGCTTTATTTAAAAGCATATTTAGCCAAAAATAATAACAAGTGAATTAATTTAACGTTCTACGCACCTATAAAACTTTTGCCTTGTTTTCTATTGTTAATTTATATACATTTTTATTTTAAGAAATTGCTAAACATTTTTGTCTAGTACTGTACAGTTCTAGCAGATTTCTTCAAGGTCACAATTCAAACAAATTGAAATAGACTGTACGTATTTAGATATTTGCCGCAATTTCAAATGTAGCTATTGTTAACCCAGGATGCTATTAGCAGTAGATATATTGCAATCAAGGCTTATTAAAAAAGCATGTAAAGATATGGGAAGTCAGCATTAATCACTCCTTCTACACACGGAAGTGAGATGATTTTGGAGAGGAAAAGCTGGAAAGCCAATTTTTACGTCCGTTAGTCATATCGAACTATTGCACGACAAGAAATTGATAATGAAATTGGTTTATCTGACCAAAATATTCAATAGACTCAACGTAATCGGCTGTTCCATACAGTGAAGAACCACAATTACACATACAATGAGAATTAAAAATATTTTCTACAACGATGATAAAAAGCAAATTTGGCTTGTGGATTGAATAAAAAAGTTACTAATGTTTTCCTCTTATAAATAGATTTCTCAAAGAAATTGGTCAAACTAACCTCAGATGTGAGTAAAACCGTAACTGAACATCTACTGAACCTTAAAAAATCCTTGAAAGAATATACATTTTCCAAAGGAGTTACGAGACAGTCACTGAGTACAGAATCCATTCGTAAATCAGGGTAAACTATCATTGTTAACTGTGTCAGAGTACGATAACATGATCGACATTATCATATTTGATTCAAATTTGAATCGAATTTAAGGATGATATCCTGCAGTCGTTGAGAAGGTTATCACGATTTCTATGTAAAAATGTGCAATCATGATTTTGAACTCAAGGTGTCAGGGAGGGATCTTACAAATAAAATTATTATCAGTTTGTTTTTTTGTCGAGATGGGGTTTCGCGAAAAAAGGGTAGGTCAAAAAGGATTTCGTAGAAAGAAAGAATGATAACGACGAAGATGAGAAAGACGTTGGTTATCTTTAAGTTTTTTGGGTATATACTACAGTTTTCAACTTAATTTATCAAACTTTTTTTTAATTATCACATATTTTTGACATTTAAATAAATCGTTACTTATTATTCTTGGTATTATAGGAATGTTTATTGCATAACCCCCTTAACCCAAATGTGGTAGCTTATCTTAAATATATACATTTCTGTATATACCCGATGCAATTAAATTAAGTAGTCACCTGTAAAAAAAAGTAATTAATTAGTTAAGGAAATTCGTATTTTATACATGATTTCCGTATTTGGGTGTCAGGTGTTTTTCATTCAGCATAAATCTGTCATTTTGCTAAGAAAATATTAAACGCGTAATTTGAACGTCTTCATTAAACATTAAATTGTATGACACAAGGCGCTCAAAATCAAAGCAAAATTTCATTTGGCTAATTCTAATTATGCGTATATTATGACTATAAACATTAAAACTCGTTGGTAGGTAGATTACTTTAAAGAATTAACATAATTTGTAATGTATATCATCAGAAAATCTACCGCAAATGAAATTCATCTAACGTGAAAAATTGGTCGTAACAGTTTCCTGCTTTTTACAAAAAAAGTTGGGAAACATTTTCTAATGTGATTAACAGATTCAATCGCTTTCTTTAATTACTATAAACATCGTTTCCTTAATTAGTATTAACTTTAAGAATAAATATAAACAATACGATTTGCATAATTTGCAACGCAAAAAAGTTATTTTAAGCAGAACAGGCGAATGCGAAGGGTGATAAAATTTATACAGACTTCGCCATTAAAAGAGAAACCATAAATTTCGGTAAAATCGCATAAATTGTACAAAGTTCAGAGTGCACAGTAAATATTAGTCTTAACATTCCTTTAGTATTTCGTTGAATGTAAACAATCATGACAACGTTGGACAAACCATTAAATTGGAACGTAGAAGAAAAGAAAAAAATAACCCAAATTCGTGTAGTTTCATATTTGATCTCAGTTATATCTTCATGTGTTGAACGAAGGGCTTGATATGTAGCTGTAGGTCTGGAGAAATGCGAAGAAAGCATTTCTTAGGAATGGGGAAACGTTTATAGTTAGTTAATTAAGGAATTTGATAATATAATCTTGAAACCCTAGACGCCTAGACGATTCAAGGATTAATGAAATTCATGAAGCATTATGCACGAAGTTGTGGTAAATATACCAAATACAATGCTACTTTATAATTGTGAGTTTTTGTTTCATTTTAAATATTTCTTCTTTTTGTTAAGTTAAAATAATATTATTTATCTTAATCATACAATAGCGAGTTTCTGCAGTTTGTCCGTTTCTGATTCACTCATTCGAATTGTTTTCGCAAGTCCCAGATTTTAGGGAATTTACCGACGCGAACGACGGTGAATACCGCGGAGGGCGAAGTAGTTACAAATAGTTAGCCATCGAAGTCAGACGAAAATGACGAAAGACCCCTTAAAAACACGTAAAAAATGGAAGACGGTAAAATCAATAGTGATGTATATTGATGTGTTGTTTGTGATCATTAAAATAAGTGTATCAGGATAACTGTGTGACACCGGATAACTCTTATTGTACACATCATTATTGATAGATAGATAGATAGATAGCTTTATTAAAAACATTATGTTTTATATATACAAGGTGCAGTTACATTTACATTTACTTATTTTCTCTTTTCTACTTTCTCGTTTTTCTGCTATTTTCCTCCTTATTCATATTTTTCTCATCTTATTTAGACCATCCTTTCTTTCCATTTGAATTTTCCCATTTCCTACAATATATACAAAGTACAATTTCTATTTTTTTTCTTCTCCTGCTATTTTTCTCTTCCACAAGATTTCTCTCATCCTTTTCATGTTGTTCACTCCTTCCAGTTGAGCTTTCCAGCTTTTTGCAGAACTTCCCGTTTCCCCACATCGCTCAAAAATATGTTCAAGCGTCTCTGGCTCCTTTTTACATAATCTGCATAATTTCTTTTCTTCTTCCTCCCAATACCTTGACGCTCTATTTTCGCTTCCCAATCTGAATCTTGCAGTTAATTGTAGGTGGTTTTTTCTCTTTACTCCTTCATCTTTCAAATAATGAGGTTTTTCTTCTCCTTCTTTCCATAATATCTTGTACTCTTGAGCGAATTTCATGTTTCTCATTTTCTCTCTCCTTCTTTGTTTGTCAATATCTTTAGTTAAGTTTTCTAGTTCCTTCCATACATTTCTCTCATTTTCCAGCTTCCATATATAATGTTTGATTGACCATCCTCTCTCCATTAAAAAATTCTTTCTTTCTTTTTTCCATCTTTCCCTTGTGGTTTTCTTTTCTTCCTTTTGCAAGAGCGCAATTTTGTCCTTAACTTTTACACATTCTTTTAGTATTGCGTTGCCTTCGGAATTTAATATTTTTTCTTCGTACTTTAAGGCCCTTTTTGAATATTTTATGGTCAGTTTTTCATATTT
>NW_020439094.1:1745834-1756647 GCF_000699045.2 Agrilus planipennis
AGGCATGAAGGTCTAGTCAGAGACATATTAGAGGCAGAAACAGGAGTTAGGAGGGGTAGAGGTAGACCTAGATTAGATTACTGTTCGCAAATAGTTAAGGATGTGGGTTGTTCTAGTTTTAGGGAAATGCGAAGATTAGCTAAGGATAGGAAAGAGTGGAGGTGTGTCCAACCAGTCTTAGGACTGACGACCTTATAATGATGAATACTTTTAACTAATGTCTATAAACAGTCGTTCTACCTGCTATATAGTTTCCTGTATTATTATAAGTGTTAACGTTAAGCCATAAACTTCTTGCTAAACCTACATAAATAAGCATAATCTAGTGTATTAGATTAATTTATTTTGCATAAATTGTAATAAAATAAGAGGAGAATGAGCGCTAATAAAATGACACCGCGAGGTGGAAGTTTGTCTTAATGACATTTTAATAACCACAAAATTGATAACAGTCTGCACTAAATCAACAAATGATGTGCTTAATCGGTGGAACAAAAATGCTCACTTCGCCTTCTCTAATACCTACCTATTTAATATTTAAAATATTTATCGTCGCACTCATGTGTTTTCAATATTCCCAGATGCCATAAAAGGGGTTATAAAGATTGTTCATAAATCACGCAGTGATTTCTACATCTTTCTAGCAATTACATATATCAATTTATCTGTGGTTAATAATAATAACTGACCGCACTTAAATATTGTTAGCTTTCCATCCGGATTTTATGGTGTTTTTATTGCCAACGCGGTCATAAATTTTTTTAATTTCAGTTTTACGGAAATTATACAGCTAGCATAATAAAAAGTAATAAATACTACTTTATGCTCCAGCTGAAAAAAGTCCATTTTTATCATGTTTGTTTTGTTATTACGTAAGTACACATATTTCACTACGTTGAAAAAGTTCTAAACGTCTTAGTTACGTTCTCCTTTTCAAAGAAAGTAGTGTACAGTTTTCGACTTTTTAAAGTTGCATGCGCATATGTATAATTGAAATGAGACAGCATGAAGTTAGCAGGGAAAGTGCGTGTTTACGAGTACATGGTTCTGGTATTAAAAATTGACTCCATTCGAAGATTGCGGTGAGTTCGCACTGCAACGTGATTTTATTTAACAACGTTATTGGAATATAACTTCCATCAGATGAAAAGGTCCTTGATTGCTCCTATATAACGACCCGAGGTGGAGAGATTTTAGACCGAGCGGTATGGCCTAGAGGCTTAGACCATTGCTTAGCATTCGGGAGAACGCCTGTTCGATTCCGGGTCCGTCCGTCTGCCTTGGTCCAAGTTTTTCTGTGGTTTCCTTGGATCACTTAGGCAAATGCTGGGGCAGTAATATTCCACAGATAATCTTTCATTCTCTTCTGTCTTCATTTCGTCCGTCTCATCTTTCTCACCCGAACCACCACCCTCCTATTTCCACGATTCCTGAAAGTAGGCAGAAGAGGACCTACCGCCCTGCCTCACGGGACCGCCCGCCCACCAGCATTAGTGGCTGGTGGGAATAAAACACCCAAAAGTTTTAGAGATTTTAGTTGGTAGGTCTTCCTCGGAGGGAATCTTACATTACCCAGTCGTATAGATTGCTGGGTGCCTTCTAAAGATTTCCTCTTCTTAACGAAAACAAAAGAAAAGTATATCTTCCACCTAGAGTGTATGAAACGCACATCTCTTTTTTTCACTCAAGTATTTACAACTTTTTATTTTATAAACACATATATTTCAGTTACACTATGGAGTACAGGCCGGACGAAGGAAGCTGGCGAACGGTCGCGCAGATACTTGCCCATTTATGACCTATTTGGGTAAGTCACTCGGAACCAATACACAAATAAGCTTTCAGATATTTATTTTAAATATTTAATCTACGCTGCTGATAAGAATACTGAAGACAGAGGGCTGCAATCATTATACTTAAAACTACCTATTTTAAAATTTCCGCCAGCTTCCAGCGTCAGGCCTGTACCTAATTTTGTTCTAAATTATTAAATTTTGAACTCTACAAGCCTTCTTAAATTATGGTTCTGAATGTTTTGATGGCCAACGTTATGTCAAGAGGGTTTGATATTCGGAGTTGAATGGTCCAGGGTTGATTTTCCTCATCATCTTTCATTGAGTCCGCGGCATAGAATCCTTCGCCGAGTTTGTGCTGACTGCTGAGACTAACAGTACCGAAAATCGAACTGTCTTCGCCTCTAACAGCTATATATCATACAGCTATACACGACTTTTACGAGTAGGTACCTTACCTTTACTCTAACCATAACTGATTAAAATAGCTAACAGCGAGGAATGACGCATACTTAAGGAACATACTTTCTTGACCCCTTGATGTTTATTAATAGTAAGAGTACCCGCCGATACTATTATCGAATGTGAATAGATTACTCAATGATTGCTTATTGTTCAAATATTATTTAATTATTCAACACACCGGAAATAATTCATCTTTTGATCTTCTGTCGTTCAATTAGGTTTTTGATGGTTTACATATCTGTGTACTTTCTTATGTAGAGCACAATTTTGCGACCAATTCTCATACCACCAGGGATTAGGCTATATACGAGCGATGCTTCCAAAGTTCTGGGAATTTAGCTATAATTTTTATTATTTTGGTAATTTTCGTCAATATTACAATGTAGTTTTTCAACGTAATCTCTATTTAACTGAATACATATATCCCAACGATAAACTAATTCTTTTAAGCCGTCCTCAAAGAACTTTTTCAGTGTCTCCTCAATCCACCTATTTATGGCACGTTTTACGTCAGTTAAACTTTCAAATCGAACACACCGTAAGGGTTTTTTCAAATCTGGGAACAGATGATAATCACTGGGTGCAAGATACGGGGAATTAGGTGAGTGCGCAAGCAATTCCCACCGTAGATCGTTCAAAACATCCTTCGTTTTCCTTGCGGTGTGCGGTTTTGCATTATCCTATTGCAATAAAGGACGCTTATGCAACTTTCCAGGCCGTTTTTTGACAAGTGCCTGTCGCAGTGTTTCGGATATTAAATTCGAATAATATTCTGCGTTAATTGTAGTACCTTTCGCCAGGTAATCTGTAAAAATAATCCCTTTGCAATCCCAGAATACACTAAGCATTACCTTTCCAACAGACGGAACCGTACGCTCCTTCAGTGGAGGACCTTCTTCAGGTTTAGCGCCTTTCTTTGGATTGACCTTTGGTCTCAAGAATATTATTATATTATTCGTTGCCAAAATTCATCACCATAACGGGCTAATTGATCTTGAAGTTGACGACAAATATCAGACCTCTTGAGTTTCTGTTCTGGATCCAACAGCCTTGCCACTCAACGCGCCGAAACCTAGCTAATGCCCAAACAATCGTGCAAGATGTTATGAACTTGTCGTGTACCTATCCCTAGGTGGATACTGATTTGAGGAATAGTTATTCGCCTGGCCACTTTCAGGAGGTCTTCGGCGGCAGTATTGTTTCAATCATTTACCGACGTGTTTGGGCCGCCCACTGCATGGATCATCTTCTAGTGACGTTCTGCTGGTTTTAGAGCGTTCAATCCACCGATAAACAGTACTTTTGAGTTGCGCAGACTCACCAAATACTCCTTACAGACGCTGAATAATTTCTGATCTTTTCACACCTTCTTTCCACAAAAAGAAATGATTGCTCTTTGAGATTTTGCTGCGTTTCCGTGGTTATAAAAACAGTGATATGAAAACGGATTTTTATCAGTCGAACACATAATTCAAACTGAATAATATTGCACTAAATAGTCGCATAAAGATGTCAAGACTTGCCTGGCACCAATAACATTACCTATAAGGTCTGCGTAATTTAATTATAGCCCAATTTCCAGAGTTTTGGAAACATCCCTCCTATTATTAAGTACCTAACTTATACCCTTACCTAAATGAATCGAGGAATTGCGGTGGTTACAAAGAGCAAAATTAAAATTTAGCAAGGAAGCAAAGTAAACGCTAAATCGTTGATTGATGAATTTTTTAAAAAACAATTGTGAACTAGGTCCTTGATGGGGTCGTCGCGCGTATCGACACGTTTATCCTTCAAAAATATAAAACACCATCAAGAGCCGAGGATTGTTTAGAAAAAATAACTTCGTTCACACTGTAAACTAGAGGTCTGACGAAGGAAGCTGGCGAGCGGTCGCGCAGGTACTTGCCCATTTATGACCTATTTGTAAATTATAGTATTAATACAGATAGGACAGTAGCGTACTAGAAAATAATGTAAAAACATGACTTCTCAAAAAGAAAAAATTAACCTATTGCTTTTGTTTTATAGTTAGTTTTCACATTCACTGCCATCATTGGGATCTCTATCACTGTCACCAACATCAACAATTAGTTCTTCTGTTTGTCTGTCTATTACTTGCTCACTGATCCCTATTTTTAAATATTTAATCTACGCCCCTGATAAGAATATTGAAGAATGACGGTTGCAATCTTTATACCTACAACTGCCTACTTTTGCCACACGCATTCACGCCATTTTAAAATTTCCGCCAGCCTTCAGCGTCAGGCCTGTACATAGGTAACTCCAGAAATTTCTTCTATGGTAAAGACTGTAACTGTTTTATAGGTATTGTAAAGAAGAATAAGACCGATTTATAAAGTATACTTAAGCGAGAAATATTCCGGCAAAGAGCGCCTAAGGGAAGCCTCCTTTAAAACGCTAATAATAGGTGTTGATGTAAAAAATCGCCGTAATATGTTGCCTGTATGACCGTTCAAAGAAAAACTTATTAAATTTTTTAATGTGCCACATACAGTGAGCCGCCAACTAAGGTGGATGACATATTGTGTCGATTTATACCTATCACGCGTGCAATTACAGAAACGATTTTGATAATGGACATTATAAATAACTCTATTTATTAAGACAACTACAACTTACTCTAGCTTCCTATTATTCGTGATAAATACGGAGAATACATTCGAGACCAGCTACCACATACATATAACACAATATATAACGTCGGTACACTTTAACTCCTACCGCGAGTGAACAACCTGAATTGTTACCCAAAACTCTGGTATTAGAACCTTGCCGTTATGAACCAACTTATTTTCAGTATTTCTGATTTCGAATAGCATAAAAACTTTTGGGTGTTTAATTCCCACCAGCCACTAATGCTGGTGGGCGGGCAGTCCCTCCGGACTACGCCGGAAGGTAGGGCGGAAGGCCTTCTTTAGCCTCTTTTTAGGAATCGTGGGAATGGGTGGGTGGTGGTTCGGGTGAGAAAGATGAGACGGACGAAATGAAGACAGAAGGGAATGTAAGATAGCGGAATATTAGTGCCTCGGCATTTGCCTAGGTGATCCAAGGAAACCACAGAAAAACTTGGACCAAGGCAGACGGACCCAGAATCGAACCGGCGTCCTCCCTAATGCTAAGCAATGGTCTAAACCTCTGGGCCATGCCGCTCGGTCCGAATAGCATAGCCTATAGCACGACTGCCCAAGAATTAACATGGTGGAAGATATTACTTCATTAAGGTGTAGAAATCCGCAAGAATGTGAAGGGGTTAAACTTCTTAACGCTTGTTGGGTGGTTTATTATAATTATTCATACGAAGAATTTAATTAAATTAATAATGTCTGCATAATAACTACGCGAACTACACAGCAGTGATGACTATTCTTAAAAAAGGCGGATAGTTTGGGTTTGGAAATGTTTCCCTTATTTATTTCAGAAAAAAATAGAGTGTGTTGAGGGGTCAGTCAGTTCAATCTCGATTAACTAGGATGCTCGTTTCATGTCAGAGAGATAGCAACGTCCCTAGTGGGTTACTCTTAAAAGTTACTCATTACAGTCTTACGAACGCAGGAACACTCAATCAGTGAACAGTGGTCGAAGTCATCACTACAGTTTTTCCTACAAGAAAAGAAATATCCCGTAGAACTCTACTCCTCTTCCCCAGCATACAGGGTATAATCACTGTCTCTACGAGTTCATCCTTAGACAGCCGGGCAGACAGGAGGATCTCGTGGATGAAGCTTTTATCAGGAATCCCGTAGTACCAGTTTCCATAAAGAGACAAACCCGCTCCTCTCAGACGAATTATTTGTACTTCGGGACTGGTATGTCATCTCGGGTTCATGCGATCGCCTCCTTTACCTGATCCTTGACACTTATATCGGCAGAATTACAGCGGCTACGCAGGGCCACCTATTTTTACTCATTAGATCAGTTGTGGGTGAACTTAGTTCTAAGGATAAACGTCGTGTGATGTGTCCGTAGGGGTCGCTTCGGATGTCAGGATTCGATACTAGTACCCGGTCCTGAACATCAAGCAGCTGCTTACGCCACACACCTACCGATTTGAGTATGGTAAGGAATCGTACAAATCCTGACACCTGCCCGGCGAACTGCATGTTCACTCTGAACTTTATCAGAGGCAAGCGAAACGACCGCAAGAATCTTCAAGTTGGAGGGGGACTTTGGGTTAGTTTAGTCAATGTTCTTTAATTATACAATAAAGTCTAAACATATATACACCATACGCACTGTAGTTATAATATTCTTCGGATATTATGATAGACTTTCTACAATATGACATTCTCACAGCCAATTCATAACACAGCTTCATACGAGGGTGGATTGATAAGTTTCCGGCCTAACCAAGAGATGACGCCACTAGGCCTACCTTGAGGTGACATTCTATAGTACCATCCTTGGATAGCTTGTAGCTATAGTTTCAGCCCGATCTCCTTGCTANAAAAGAGAACTTTTAATTAAAATTAATAAATATATTTGCATCAAAATTGCGTATTAACTTTTAACTCATCAAACTAAATTCTGATAACAATATGAGCTTTTACGATCTGAATCCATAGTAGAATTTCGTGGTTGAAATAGATTGTAAATTTCAGACATTTCATAGGCAATTGCGGATGTCACACAAATTTACTGATGAAACGTTCGAATCTAATATTTCATGTCGACCACGACTCGTCCGTTTTAACACTACTAATAGGTAATGAAAGGGCAATCATCCCAATAAAATAATGCTATCAACCATTTGAGCAACAGTTTTCGTTTCGAAGGTAAGTGAGTTATTTATTTCTTATTTCTTCGGAAACAGTTTAGTCTGGAAACAGTCAACAACAAGAAATACTCAATTTTCGAAATGTTGCTATCGCCTTACTTGTAATAATTGCGAGTCCAATGGGATGGTAGACCCCTACTGGAGAAAATGCGCCGAATTGTTCTCAAGGGGGTTTCTGACAGTGTTTACCTAGTAGTAAAAAAAATAATCAAAGGATTCCGCTAGATCCTTACGGAAAATGTCAAACACCTTGAAACTTTGGATTCTGGTAGTTCTCGACGTGTAGATCATATATTTTTGAGATATGGACCCTTAAAGTTACATTCTTCTGTAAGGACTTCCACGTTAGAATTCCACCTATTACACGGATACATTGAATACTTTCAAGTATAAATGCATATGTTAATTTATTATACCTATATGTATTGCATATTATGGATATGTCATGGTTTCAGACCTGGGATGGTAATGCACTTTGCAAAAGTGTCGCACACTTTAACGTCATGGTGTACATATGAGGAAAGTTGGCATACTCAGAGGTGTAATTAGTAATGAAACACCAACACAGAATTTGTTGTTTACAGTTATATATGCCGCCCTAGGCCAGTAATTTTATTTATTATTTAATGTTTGGTTTAATCTATGCGACCAAAATGACCCATTAAGATTTTTAAACTACACGTCGAGAACTACCAGTATTTAAGGTTTTAAAGACTTTGACAGAGGGCCATTTTTCGTAAGGATGTTACGGGATCCTTTAAAGTAATTCAACTCAGATTCGAAAACTTGGATAAACAAATCTTCTGAAAAACCCGGTAATAGTTAACCTATAAGAAGGCATGAATGTATGGAAGCGTCCTATTTTATTTTTTAAATTTTTAATTTCTCTAGTAGGTAAGCCGGTTAACCTTCATCATAAAAATATAAAAGGAGATTGTGGTAAAGTAAATAATTAAACCAAGAGGACCCAAATACTACAACACTTTGAAAAGCGGAGGTACGTGTTCACCCGTTTATATTCAGAGCATTTTTAGCGCAAGACAGTCTTGCGTTCAAAATGAAACGGAATAGTTCGAAGCATTCCTCATTAAAGATTTCACTATTCCTTTGAGTTCCTACTTAACAGGACAAATAGTATTTCAAAAGAGTGCATGATTTAATTTCGAAAGAGATCTGCTCAGTCCGCAGTCGATGTGAGTGTAAACTCTATTTAAAGGAAATTTTTGTATTCGAAACTAAATACGTCTGAAAATCAAAAATATTTTCATAGATCATTTTCATTATTGTGTGACCCTTTAACATGACACATATTTGCGGTTTTATCGCGAATGCATACATATGTAGACATGGCCACTCTATTTTTTATTATTTGTGAACTTTTTAAGTACCCACTTAATTAATCAATAGTAATACTTCCGGCGGGACTTGAACATTGACGAAATTCTTGTACAAATTAGTGGGTGGATTGGCTTGCGAGTTTCGATGATTTAGGGAGCCGGACAATAGGTTCAACCATAATGCGGGCTTGGTTCTTAAAGAGAAACCAGACTAAGACAAGTCCTTGAAAGAGAGCAGCAGCCCTTTCAGAACTCAGGGTGGCAAAAGTTACGAGGATCGGTTATGATCCTGAGTAAGACGTACTACACAAATTAAATGATGGCGTTCTCTGGGCTAAAGCACTCTGGACGTAAACTAGTCTCCCGCGGGGGGGTGACTACCTCGGAGGATGTCATCAATAAGTGCAATAGGGGAAGGTGCAATATTTCACGAGTCAGAGCGTGGAATGTTAGGACAATGAGGCAAGTAGGGAAATTGGAAAATTTGAAAGTTGAGATGAATAGATTAGAATTAGATATAGTAGAAATTAGTAAAGTCCGTTGGATATACTTAAAAATGTAGGGATGAGTTACAGAGTTAGAGAGATGAGAGTGATACTTAATTTGTATAAAGAGCAACAGGCTGGAGCTAAAGCAGCAACAGGAAGGGAGTCAGACAGGGATTCACACTGTCACCGCTACTTTTTAATCTCTACATCGAAGACGTAATCAACATCATTAAAGACAGTACAACTGTAGGGATAGATATGCAAGGGCAAAAGATTAGTATGCTTAGATTTGCAGTTGATATAGCATTATTAGCATTTAGCAAGGAGATAGGCATAGCTTTAAATAAAATGGAAGCGGTACTAACGAGACAGTACTGCATGAAAATAAATAAAAAAGAATAGCGCAGGGTTCAATAAAAAGTCACTTCTATATTCGCGAACGGTTAATTTAGAAATTCTATGGAAGTCAATAAAAATAGGCGAAATAGGTTGGTAGGACAGCTTCTCAGGCATGAAGGTCTAGTCAGAGACATATTAGAGGCAGAGGTAGACCTAGATTAGATTACTGTTCGCAAATAGTTAAGGATGTGGGTTGTTCTAGTTTTAGGGAAATGCGAAGATTAGCTAAGGATAGGAAAGAGTGGAGGTGTGTCCAACCAGTCTTAGGACTGACGACCTTATAATGATGAATACTTTTAACTAATGTCTATAAACAGTCGTTCTACCTGCTATATAGTTTCCTGTATTATTATAAGTGTTAACGTTAAGCCATAAACTTCTTGCTAAACCTACATAAATAAGCATAATCTAGTGTATTAGATTAATTTATTTTGCATAAATTGTAATAAAATAAGAGGAGAATGAGCGCTAATAAAATGACACCGCGAGGTGGAAGTTTGTCTTAATGACATTTTAATAACCACAAAATTGATAACAGTCTGCACTAAATCAACAAATGATGTGCTTAATCGGTGGAACAAAAATGCTCACTTCGCCTTCTCTAATACCTACCTATTTAATATTTAAAATATTTATCGTCGCACTCATGTGTTTTCAATATTCCCAGATGCCATAAAAGGGGTTATAAAGATTGTTCATAAATCACGCAGTGATTTCTACATCTTTCTAGCAATTACATATATCAATTTATCTGTGGTTAATAATAATAACTGACCGCACTTAAATATTGTTAGCTTTCCATCCGGATTTTATGGTGTTTTTATTGCCAACGCGGTCATAAATTTTTTTAATTTCAGTTTTACGGAAATTATACAGCTAGCATAATAAAAAGTAATAAATACTACTTTATGCTCCAGCTGAAAAAAGTCCATTTTTATCATGTTTGTTTTGTTATTACGTAAGTACACATATTTCACTACGTTGAAAAAGTTCTAAACGTCTTAGTTACGTTCTCCTTTTCAAAGAAAGTAGTGTACAGTTTTCGACTTTTTAAAGTTGCATGCGCATATGTATAATTGAAATGAGACAGCATGAAGTTAGCAGGGAAAGTGCGTGTTTACGAGTACATGGTTCTGGTATTAAAAATTGACTCCATTCGAAGATTGCGGTGAGTTCGCACTGCAACGTGATTTTATTTAACAACGTTATTGGAATATAACTTCCATCAGATGAAAAGGTCCTTGATTGCTCCTATATAACGACCCGAGGTGGAGAGATTTTAGACCGAGCGGTATGGCCTAGAGGCTTAGACCATTGCTTAGCATTCGGGAGAACGCCTGTTCGATTCCGGGTCCGTCCGTCTGCCTTGGTCCAAGTTTTTCTGTGGTTTCCTTGGATCACTTAGGCAAATGCTGGGGCAGTAATATTCCACAGATAATCTTTCATTCTCTTCTGTCTTCATTTCGTCCGTCTCATCTTTCTCACCCGAACCACCACCCACCCATTCCCACGATTCCTGAAAGCAGGCTGAAGAGG
>NW_020439094.1:1761307-1763907 GCF_000699045.2 Agrilus planipennis
AGGAGCTTGACGAATCAGTCTATAGAGATGGCATTAATAGACTGGAACACCGCTATGAGAAATGTATCAGCCTTGGAGGAGATTATGTTGAGAAATAAAAAAAAAAAATTTTTAAAAACCTTGTTTTTCTTGGTCAGGCCGGAAACTTATCAATCCACCCTCGTATATGGTTAATAATATACAGTAGGTAATATAAGTACTTATACAGGGTGTTTCTGAAATAATTAGCAAGCTTGTAGGAGGTGGTAAGACACTATAAAACAAGAATAGTAAGTAATGTTTGGTAGCTCGAAAGTTCATCGTCTTAGAAAGAACGTATTTGAAAATACAGGTAAGGGTCAATCAGGCTCTGGTAGGATCATGCTGGTATTTGTGTCCATGCTGTATTTCTTTTGTGTTTTTCACTTTTATATTGCTTGTTATTTGTTAGATTAGATTAAAGATGTTTATACAACAGTCAGCCTAGGGCAGTTTTTTGTTCTTCTAATGTTGAGGCTTGCAAGCATGTAGTCAGTGGAGATCACTGGCAGTAGGTCAGTGTGTCAGTGTCATAGGGCAGTATTCCAGTGTGAGTTTCCAGACGAACAGTTTTCTAGACGCTGGATTAGACGTACGGGACCTGTCCGTTTGACTTCCTTGTATGCGGTTTATGAAACAGTGCATGTATCCAAACACCAGTCCAGAACGCTAATGATTTGCATAACGGTGGGATGATCGCTGCAAATGGATTCAGCCAAATGTTTACTGGTGTTGTGAATTAGTTTTTCCTAACGGGGGGATAAGACTATATTTTATAATTATCCATCCAGAGTATAATAATTCACCTATTAATGTTTAGGTAATGTTAATTTTGACTTTTGTGTTCTCAATACCATGTCGAAGTGTACTTTAAAAAGTACTGCGTACTATTAGCGATAATCGTCTAAACATTACTATGTGTACTACTCTAGTAGTAAGCTGTCGATATTTACTTTATTAGTTATTCCACAACCGGCACTGTTTACATTCTTCATCGATGTAGTTGTTTAGTTGTTATTGCAATTTCACCGTATGTTGCCAATTCACGTCCAGGATTGTACCTTCTTTTTAAAAATTTCTTGAAACTTTTTTTAGTTTTCTTTAACCACGCTGCTTGTCTCTCCATGCAATTTCCTATTGCATCTAGTTAACACCAACCTAATCAGTATTACTTCTCCTCCGAGTAATAAACTTTATATTCGGCATTTTTATTACACAGTTTTGACATAACAGAGCAAGTTAATCAATTGTTTCTAACTGTGGGTTTTATATACAGCAAATAGTTGCAATATAACGCACGATGTGAGTGCACGTTTTTCGAAGAAGAATTAAAAGAGATAGTGAAAGGATAGTGGAGTTAATGTGCGTACCTTGTAAATACATATGTACGTGTGCTGTTCCTCTTGCTTGTTAATATCTTCTCAATTTGATAATATCTTCAGGCAGCCTGACACGACTAGGACAAATGATCTTTATTTAAATACCGTGCTGCCGTTTTGTAGTAAGCAAGTATACATCTTATTCGAGAAATACGAAACGGAGAGGATAATGAGGTGGCTGTTTTACAAGCTATGGAGATTTGCATTAATTATTATTTTACATCAGTCTCTTTATTGCTGAATAGTAAAAGTGACACACGAAGAGAACGCTGTATAAATCTAGATATCTTATTAACCTAAGGAGTATTAAGATTATCAATCCAGTTTCCAGTAAATTAGAATCGAAAATAAGATAAACAGAAATTGCAGTGCCATTTGGTTTTATGCATGGGAATGATTCCCGTTAATGCAGGTATAACTCATGGCAATATGAAAAAATTCGGCCACCTGCATGTCAGACTTGGTACATTGGTACATTAGTGTTTCGTTCTCTAGATTATCCATCTTAGTTAATAATTTATATTATACTAGCGACCTGTCCCAGCTTCGCACGGGTGCAATGCTGATACTAAATATACTACAGAATCTTTTTATATACAACATTTACAGCTTTTTTGTCATTAAACAATACAAACCGGCCGGTACTTCTGCAACCTATGTCCCTGCAGTTTAAATCTGTTATATCTTCGAAAATATTCATTTAAATTTCATGCTATAAAGGACCATATTGATCTATATTAAATGCACAACGTATTTAAAAGTACTTAATTATTGGATAAGGATTAATTCTGTATTGTGTTGTGGTTTTTCCCTAAGAGATAGACATACACCATCCCGAGCTTTTATGTAGACCTTTTTAAGGTGTACAATACTGTAGTATATTATTTTGATCTATCTCGGAAGGTTCAGCCAGCGTTTGCAATGTAAGCGCAAAAAATGTGTTTATTTCAGACATCACATTACAAACCTCTAAAATTATCAGTGTTTCTCTACTATATTATGCATATATTATACATACAAACCTTCTTCTTGAATTACTCTATCTATTGAAAAAAACCGCATCAAAATCCGTTGCGTAGTTTTAAATATCTAAGCATACATAGGGACAGACAGCGGGGGAAATGCGTTGCATGATTTCGTTACATAGCAACTCGCATGAAACGAACTTACCCTACCGTGCGTAAAGAAGTTTCACTTCAAAAA
>NW_020439094.1:1764045-1833618 GCF_000699045.2 Agrilus planipennis
TATGAAAATTGGAAAAACTTTGGCGGTTGTTGTTTGTTCTAAAAAAATGGAGAGTTTGTTTAAAAAATACAACGAATTGTCGCATATTGTAATAGAAATACCTATTCTAAAAATTACTTCCTTGTTCACCAAAATAATGTATGAAATTCAGATAATTATAATCTTTTAATTAAACTATACTGTATAAAATGCTGACTGGATATAAAATCCAGCCCAGATGATGCTCCCCAGATGCAGGGGTTCAGTACGTACATAATAGACATGTAAGAATCCACTACGACCTATACGTTGGAAATAATAATATTTTTTTTATATTTACACAGATAGACAGAAGGAAGGGGATACAATCTCATAAGCTCAATCTCTTCAGTACTCTACAATTTTAGCTTTTAAGAACCCTATAGGTAATGTAGGCTTTATTTCAAAAGGTAATAAATAGGCATATACACAATATCCTCGAAAAAGGCTTTTTCTGCTCTGTGTTTCTTTTTCCTCTTTCATATATGCAATCTAACCAAAGTTCGGAAAAAAACGTGATGACGCCATTAGCCGGATGCTGACTGAACTAAAAGAAATTTTGGGAAAACCTGGCTGGATATGTCAGCCCTGTACTGGACCAGATTTACTACTTCGAATGTATATCAATTAACCTCAAGGAACAGCGATCTTCATGGACGTCATTTTACCAAGTTTAGTACGAGTGAACACTAACAATTACATAATATTTTGAAACAAGGACATTTTTCCATCAGTAATTTCCCTTTCGGTATACGTTAATAATAATAATAATAATAATAATCATTTTAACAACAGGAACATAAAAAAAAGTATAAATGTAGGTACAACTGCGTAACGGTTATAAATAAATTAAAGTGAGATTTATATATGTTGTACAAAGCAGCTCCACACAATAATTGGTATACGAAGAGAAAAATTTTAAAAAAATTACCATGCTCGTCACTACAAAGTGAGTGCAAAAAACATGTATTGATAAAATTCAATATTAGTCCAATAATTTTTGCAGGGGAACCTTATCAACTTTACTAGAAAGCATACAAATATTTACTGTGCTGCATGGTAATTTTTCCATTGTGAGTCAGAGACACCCACATTATAAGAGAGCATGGTAATTTTTCTATACTTATTAAATAGATGTGATGTATTTTGAAATATAAATACAGTGTACAGTCTATATAACGACACTTAAGGGACAGAACATTTTTCAGCGTTATATTATTTTACTATTCTATAATAATATGCATTTACCCATATAGTACACATTTTGCACACGAACATTATTATTCATACATTGTGTATAGCCTGTTATCTTCGTCTGATGTTTTTTGCTGCTCCAATATTTTAATTGTATTTTGTTACGTATCTTACTCATATCTGGAGATACTGCTGGATCAATTTGATTATATAAAAAGTATTTTTCTAATAGATTCGCTGCATCAAGTGCTTGTTTGATGCTTGGTGGAGGGACAGGATCGTCTTCTTTAACAACATACACAGCTGCAGTTCTTATCTATTTCGGCAACTTAGAAAGTACTGCTCAATGATTTATAATGCCGCATTGTTGTCGTTAAATAGAGTGAGCGTAACGCTATATAGAGTGTAATATTGTATAGAAAACAATGTAAACCAACCAAAGTCAAGCAATTGCGATGTTTTAAGGAGTTTGTCGTTAAATCGAGTGACGTTATAAAGAGTTTACACTGTACATGATAATGCAAAATCTATTTTTAAATTTTTTGTTTTAAATGCCTGTTTATAAATATTAATTTGGATAATTTTTAAACCATTTTCGATATTGATAATGGCTTAAAATTCTACCGAGATCAAGCCATGTTAAATCATCCCAACGTTTATACCGAAATGGCCTCTATACCTATCATAGGATTGAATAGTACGATTTGACTCGACTAACATTGAATGGTAGTAAAAAATTTTCGACACAATTATTGTTAGATAGATAATCTGAGCAGCTGTTACTATTAACAAAATCATTAATAAAAAGAAGAATTATCACTTTTGCCTAGCATTATTCTATATTTAATATATTACTATATAATAGTTTTATTCATGGAGATCAATACAAAACGCATTTTATTCAGACTATATTAATAAATTACCAATCAGTTTTTCAAAAGAGTTTTAATTTTGGCATTTGAAAGAGAGAAATCCTTTCATATATTCAACATTTTCTATTTCAAATTCAATTTTTCACATCATTCGTTTTATAGGTATAAGATTATTTGACGTATGAAACAAATGTTTTATAGAGATTTTAAATACACCTACCAGCTTAGCATTTATAATAGGCATTCGAATATAATGTTTCCGGCGGAAAAGATTAAGTATGTAGGAAAACATTTCGAAGAGAATATATGCGTTATATACATAGGTATTATTGACAAAATATACATCTGTATGGAATAGATATATTACGTGGTTCATTATTAACATGAAACTGAGACAACCATTAATATTATATATTATAGAAATACACCTCATGTAGGTATATATTGGATTTTAAATATATAATAAAAAATGTGTCGATTTGTGCACCACATCTAAATTCCCCATATTTAGGTACGTATTATTTACCCATTTTTTTTTTTGATAATGGAAATAGTTCAAGATTGCGGCAATTAGTCAATAAAGCAGGTTAAATAAATGAGGTAAAATAGTTATACTCTATTTAATATGCGTATGAACAAAAAGAGTCATTTTTATTAAGTGTGCTGCTGATTCTAACTTTTTTTAGAACATATGTGTGTTAAGGAATATAGGTGTTTTAGATCTAAGTTTCGATTAGAAGTATTTAAGTAGAATATTTATAATTTGATTTGAATATCCAATTTATTCAATATTTGAATATTTGTAAATATTGTTTCTTTGTTGTTGTTTGTTGACTCTGGACTCTTGATATACCCGACTAGAATTTTAAGGGGAATGCAGGTAGTGTCCCTAAGTGGGTAGCTACACTACCATACTACCTCTCTCGGCTCCATGAGGTTGCCCCTTAGGGCAAGGAAGGGGCATATAACGCCTTGCCGCATTTGCGCATCATCAGGAATGCTGCATGTGGCCACCGCAGAGAAAAATTATTGCTACCGCATTAAAAATTTTTGGAAAAATGAACTTCATTATTAATGTTATTAATGAAAAAATACAATATATAAAAATATCACTTATTTGTAAAATTTGTTTGTTCTTAAGTAAGATTGTGTTGGGCTGTTTTGTAGTCAATAATACTTGCGTCTGGTTTCAGTTGTCTTATAATTTATAATAACAATATCAGGAAGTACACTTGTTGGTTCGTTGCAAATGAAAAAAATTTCAACATTTTCACATAAATAGGCAAAGGGATTATTATTATTATAAGTTTTTTCATTTTACTGAGAGTATTTTCAAATGGATTTGCTTCATCGAGCCCCCATAAAGTAGACTTAACTGTAAGTTTAAGCATGTGATAGGTTTGCCTCTTAAGACCCATATGAAAAATCCATAAGGCAATCCTCATTTTAGTATCACCACCTTTTTTGTGGAATTTTCATGAGGAATGTACGGGGAAATCCCTATATCGGCATGCCCCTCATTAATGACATGAGGCCCATACGCTACATTCGGCATGAGTCCTATAAATTCTAGTCGGGACTTTTTTTGGTAGGATTTTCATAAGAAATCTACGGGGAAATCTCCATATCGGCATGCCCCTCATTAACCACATGAGACCCGCACGCTACATGGAGCGTGCCCTCTATAAATTCTAGTTGGGTAATGATTTGAACACTCAATATTAAAAATCAGAAAATATTGCGTGATCTACAAGAACTCAACCTTACATTTAAATAGATGTTTAGGTAGGTATAGTTGAATATCCAGATATTTAAAATTTTGAATAATCAAATATTTGGATAGATCTTTGAATTTGTAAATATTCGAATATTTGGATATTTGAATATTTACTTTTTTTTTAATTGAATTATATACACCTCTTCTATATAGCTTGTGTTTTACTGAACAATATCTTAAACGTTTTTAATCATTATCCTTTGGTGACTAGTATACTATTAAAACATGAAGAATCAGTATATAAATTTAAATAGTCAAGATCTAACGAAATAACTAGCAAAGTAACTAACCTAACGTAATCTAACCAAACTAATAAGTAATTGATGTATATAAAGTTGATTAGTTTATTTTATAGTAATCCTTTATAATTTTGGCGTAGATTTGGAGTATTATGCTTTTTAGTTTGACCCCTTCATAACTAAGAATCCCATATTAAGAGGATTCAAAAAAATAAAATAAAGGACTCCGGAACACAACTTACTCCTTCAAATGACCACAAGGAAAATATGTGGTCCAATATAAATCATTTTAAAGCCTGCACTCAGAGCTAGGCAATACTTCAAGTAGATGTACCTGAGAAAGTACTTAAAATACTATTCGAAACTTCAATTACCCTACTACAAATACTGTAAGAAGCCTTCACTTGGTACTTGATCCTTGACAGAATAATTCTGTNTAATGAAACATTTGGATATCCAAATATTTGAATTTCAATCCCCACAGTCAAAAAGGATGAAACGTAACCATTAATTCTGTGGAACATCTATATTTCCAAATTCGACCACAACACATAATAACAGTCAGATAAAGTAATCGCACTGTAGAATATTTTGATAAACTGACAACTAACCCATTAAAAGAAGTGTATTTTATTTTTTAAAGGAACAACTAATACTTGTTCGGTTATAAGATCGAAAAGCTCAGCTGAATCCACATTAAATTCCATCCTTTGAACGGCCATCGTCATTGTTATCATTTCTCCCTGGCCGTCGTTTATTATTCTCCAATGCTGTTTGAACTAAACAAACTTTCGTAGTTTTTTTCCCCTCTTTTTCTATATAATACTCGTCGAGAAAAAGGAATTTGTCGAATACGAATTCAGACGCATACACATCACATATATGTATAAAGCTAAAATAAAAACAGGAACGACAATGAATGCCCAACACCTCTCATTGCCACAAGGACCTGACAGTTATCGTCTCATCTATCATATTCCCTTGCCACTTAAAAACGTTGCTGGCTTGCTACAGGTACGTGTATAACTTTTAGTCAGTTTGATATGACATGTGAACGGACACGGCGAGTGCCTTTTTTTATCTTTTTCTTTGACGTTATGTTAGGTATAGGTAACCACGTTGGTATAACTGATTATATAACATAACAGACAACGGACGACGGAAAAGCTTGGATCGGAAAGAATGAACAATGTTGGTTCAAGAAATAACCATATATACACTGACCGATTCGGACAATGAATCCTTTAAATTCGTTTTAAACCGTACCGAACACAATACACTTGTCCTATTAAATTTGGTCACACTGAAACAAAACAAACAATAGCTTTGTTTTCTTAAGATTTGAGGATCAAGTTTATTTGGGGTAAGGATTTGAATGAATGTATATCTATCATCAGTTGAATAATTTCGTTAAAAATTTTATAGGAAATGTCATTTACCGACATGATGAAAGCGTTTCATTTGTTTGTCACTATAAAGTGGGTGCAAGAAAGATGCATTGACAAATTCAATGTTAGTTCAATAATTTTTGTAAGAAACCTTATAAACTGTACTAGAAAGCATGGGAATTTTTACTGTGCTACCATGGTAATTTTTCCAATGTTAGTCAAGGAACTCAGGATTTACAAGATTTTTCTCTTCGTGTAAGACTCCTTCTAATAATAGGTTTCATTCAACAATTATTGAAAAATTTCATTGTAATCAACTTACTTGAAATTGGATTTTATATTAGTTTCCAAGGGTGCTAAATGCAATTAAAATTACTTCTTGGAGATAACCGAAACCGGATTATACGAATGTTATTCTATTGAAAATATGAATCCTTGTAATTATAGTATCTACAGTCTGAAGAATTAACGCATTAGTATTTCATGATTATCTTCTTATATGTCCTATTGAACAAGTCAACTTAACCTAGCCCAACCTAATCTTAAGAATGTTTGGTTAAATAATTTGGAAAGATTTTCGAAAATTTTTGAAGATATAGTAACAATAATGTCAGTATTCCTCATTATAAGGTTTCTAGTTGGACATGCACCTCCAATCTTCGCATTTCTCGAAAACTAGAACAGTCGACATTTATAACTATTTGTGGAAAGTAATCTATGTATGAGGAATCTAATCTAAGTCTACATCTACGCTTTTTAACTCCTGCTTCTGATTAAAATTAGCCTCTTACTAGCCTTTCCTGTCTGAGAAGGTGCTCTACCAGTCTATCTCATCTATTTCTCACTCTACTCTATTTTACTACTTCCTCATTTCTAACATTTTCCATCCAGGATATCTTTTGCATCATCGTCACATTTCAATAAATGTTTCTAACTTATTCTTTTCCGCAGCGCCCACACTCCAAACATATTTGACTTTTAACAGATAGTCTCTTTCTGCACAAGTGATTTTTTTTTGTTAAAAATGACTCGACCCTGCACTATTCTTTGTTTTATTATTTTATTGTTATATCTCTATCGTTTTTCCCATTCTGAAGTTTGATCGCAAAAGTAATGGTAAACGTTCAATTTGTGATCTTTTTTCTATTTATTTTGTAAGGTCCACAGTTAGTTATGGGTTGAATAAGCACACATTTGTGGATACCGTATCCCAAAGGATTCAAACGGCACAAAAACTGTCACGATCTTTATCATTGATAAACACGCTGATTTAAGATGTATGAGCATTAAAATCACCAAACTTTTTTCAAGTTTTACAACTTTCTCGTTGTACATAAATTACATATATAACAACATAGGAATTATTTTTTGTCTGTATTGTTAAGTTGTAGAAAAAAACATTGAACCTTAGAACCACTACATAAGTATTTAACAATAAAATACAACTACTAAGTAAATAATTATAACATTGTTGTTAGATCATCCGTTTATGTTTTACGCCAACACAAAATTTTAAAACTATAATTATGAAGATAGGCAGGCATAAATCTCATAAATAAATAACTACAAATTGGTATTGAAATAAAGATTTATTGCAGTTATTTTATATTCTTACTGTACAACTTTATTTTTTAATTTCTTATTCCAATACTTATTTCATCTATAACTACAACAATGGACTGTATTTATAAAGATAAATAATTTATCAGGTGCTATCGGCAATTGTTTGTCTTATTTTTTTTTTATAAAACAATGTTAGATTGTATACTACCTACTATCTTTCTATTAAGTTATTCCAAGTTTATAACAGTATTTTATTTAAATATAGTTATGTCAAAATTGAGATCTTCCTTAATATTTTAGTAGCTCATAGTAGTATTATTGTACAGATAAATATTTGTTGATATATCTAGCGTGCAATATACACGCTGGCATACATATATCTGTATACCTAAATAGAAAATCTGTTATAAACGGTACCTCAAAGCATTCGTTCCCCTTTTTCGCATCAATCAATAAAAACGTCACCATGACATATAGGACGTGTTTCATTTAATCTCCTCGTACAAAAGGAAAGGCTGTTAGTGCATATGTCAAGGAAACGTTGCTTGCCGGTACCTATACTTTATGACCAACAAAATGGCCTTCTTCATCAACCAATAGGAAACAAGCGCTTAACGAGCACACCGAGATTAAACCATATAGAAAACGGCAACTAAACGTTTTGATTGATTGCACAGTATTTAAGCAGTTACAACAACGTAGATAAAATAAAAATAAACACCATTATATAATGTAAAATGATAAAAGGACTTGAGTAGGTTATGAATAAGCCGCTGTCTCTCTTTACGTGGTAGGTAAACGCAAAATCCTTTGAACATAACATTTTCCGGAAAGGCATTAGGTAAAAATATCAATATCAAATAATGTACATTTCAGATATTTTAGAGATAATATTTTAAACAGTATTACGTAGGTTGTTCGAAGAAAACAAAGTAGAACTTTCTTGGAAAATGAATCCTTTCCGTTAAATGCCAAAAGTGAAAATTTCAACTGTTTATTGAGAAAATGTTGTTCCTTTTATATTCAAATCCTTTCCCATTACATTCATACTATTTTCAGGTAGCTTTCCAGCCTATACCCACACCAGGCAGGCATATTAGAAATTGGTCCTTGACACCCAATGACGATATTAGTGTATCTCGAAAATTTTCCCCTATCAATCACGAGAAGGTTCAGTTACCTTCATGCACATCATGGAAAAATTTTTATGTTGGGATTAATTAATAATTTCAGTAGATATATGTAGATTAGGTCTACATTATATTCCTTAAAAGCTCATCATCGGTCATGAATGGACAATTTAATTGTGCCAATAACTTACTTATGCGAATAAGTAAAGCTCTCTTACCTTCATGCTCTTCTTCTTTGTCACTCGTTCTGCAGCACTCTAACACACTGCATTGAGCCTCGGAAGTACCATACTTTTATTGCACTTCACTTATATCACTTCAAGGATTTTTAGTCATCGCAAAAAAGGAGACACTACAGGTCAGTAGGTACGCAATACGCGTTTAGATGCCGGTACAACAGTTGGGGGATTTCCAGCAAAAGGGCCGCGAAAATTCGGACTCAAAGTAGGTAAAGTTAGAGTAGTGCTTACATAGAGCGATTCGGGTTTTTGGAAGTATGACGTTGTCACTACAAGCGTGCGCAGGAGACTGTCGACGTTGCTACGAGCATTCCTTTCGAAGGGTAATGCATTGGAAAGGAATCCGATTGGTGGATAAGATGGAAAGAGGCCAAACCTTTTTCACAAATATGGGCGTGGATCTTTTAACAAACCACACCCGCTCATCAAACTTTCAAATATACTACACTGTGGTATATACTACACTGTGGTTACCACTGCTTGCTTTTCTGTCTTTTTGCTAAAGACACTCCTGGCGTTGTTTTGAAAGCGACATGGATCACTGTACGTGAAAAAGTTTGCTAACAGCCATCGTTATGAATTCAATCGGATATTTGTTCGGGGAAATTCATCTACCAGTCATGTCATAAGTATCTACCTATCCACACCATGAACACACTCAATTCTAAAAGATAGGATTCTCATACTGCGAACTACCTAACCCAATCCAAATGTTTTGTTCTTCATGCATACTTACTTGTTGTGGTTGATACACTTCTACGAAGTTGTCCAAAGTTAACAGGATCATATTTACAGTGAAAGCAACCCGAGGTTAACTCTAAAGTTTAGGATCAACCCTCAACTCAAAGAAGTTCGATATCCCCACTAGATAAGGGCCTTATCGAACGTAATGGAATCCCACACAGAAAGTAGTAATTTTCTACAGATGTTGTTCACACGCACTGAATGTACTTATTCATCGAACGCTGTTTAATAGTAAAAGTTTGACCAGTGTTCTGTCACGAATGAACGGAGTGGCGTGTTGATGAGATCTAACGAGTTTGAATATTACTGGCCACTAAAGATTTCTTGTTTTGCTTGGTTACGCGTTAAGTCGATATTCCCTGTAATAAAGGGCCTTTTGTACTACACCCCCCCCCCCAAGAGCTCCATGACATATTAAATGCTTCAGTTCTTTAGTACTGGATGTGAATAGTGGTTCTGTGTGAAAAATCCAATTGCCCCTGAATATGAGCAGCAGAAAACAAAATGAAAAATGACTGCCTTCATTTCCGACAAGAAAGAAATATGCGAAAATGTCTTTGGTTTCAAATTGTAGCTGTGTGCTTAGTAGGTCTTTACCTGTATGTGCTGAGGGACAAGGACACAATATAGGCACGCTGCTTGCAACATGTTGCAAAATTGAAGACAGTAAGTTGATGGAAGCCTTTGACTGATTTACTCAGAAAATTGCAGGAAGGCGTCAACGAAGAAAAACCAAAAACATGTGGTATTAAAACACTGCGATCTCGGCATATACTGGATAATTCACTTATCTTCGCATAATTATGCACACTTCCAATGATAAACGCGAGCTCCAACGCACTTTTTTTGCACTCTTCGCCTTAAGAAAGCATGACTGAGAACGATCATGCTACAAGAAAGATTGCAACAAAATGCGCTCATTATAGCATTGAATTCACTTCTGAAGAAGTCATCGAAATATTAGTGAATTCGCGTATCGTTTTGTTTTAGGAAATGATCTATTTCAGTAAGTACATATTAACGTACCGCCCGAATTATCAAACCTGATAAAAGACGACTGAAAGATTCTAATGCATTCCATCAAATACTATGATAAAATTGCAGTATAAATACTTCCACTTATTAGTCGTGCAGGGAGCTGGAAATTGAAGACAGGTTTATGTTTATTAACATTATGTTTAACATTGTAGTGTACTTGAAGGGATCAGTATGAGTTATTTATTAAGTGTTAGGTTAATATATTGTAGATATACAATCTAGTGATTTATAAGCACAATTCATAAATAGATTGCACCTAATTAGATACTCATTATTATGTATGCGGCCCTTCGTCCTTGTAGGTGAAGTTGATAGCTGTGTTACCTAAAATAGCGAATTTTTGGATTTACCTATGCATCATGAGAATACATTTGATTCTGGTTCTCTTTTCATGCTGTGTAATGGTACATGGTTCTTCATGGTAGGTATGTTCTCGGTTTTGCATAGCAAAAGTGACCGTTAATAAAATAATTAATAAACCCAACCAGTTTATTTAATACAAAAAGGATGAACATAAAACAAAACCCAAGAGGGATCATGTCCCCGTATCGATATTATATAAAACGAAGATTACCTTTGGTTTGAACAAATAACTAAATAGCTTTTTATCGGCTTGACTCACGAACCACTCCACAGTTACTAGTGACTCCCTATAAGCTGGTCGACACAAAACCTGCTTACCTGTAATAAGACGTACACCTACTGTCTTGTTTTTCATACATCGCATATCCATCCTGGTGTGGTTCTATCGATCCACCCCACTTTGACTCGCGTACAAAAATATATAAAGATTGGAAAAACTTTGGCGGTTGTAGAACAAACAGAATAGCTCAAAATAGACTTGTAAATTGTAGTTCAATAAATCTTCTTCAATGAAGTGAACTAATTCACTAGTCTAGTTCAGTAGTTCATTTAGTTCAACGCTCAGAATGTAGAGTAAGCAAAACGTCCAATAATACAGTATAACTCATATATTTTCAACACCATCTATTTTTAATTGATTTTACTCATGTATTTTCACATTTTTCGTCCCCATTTTCTCACTTTTCACGCAAAACGTCCTGTACAACTACTGAACTATAATTCTTCCAGTTGCTGATCTACTTCACTCAGCTCAGTTGAAGTGAGCCGTTCTTGTGAACGATTCGTTCATGAGTTATTGTACAGGCCTGACGCTGGAAGCTGGCGGAAATTTTAAAATGGCGTGGATGCGCAGTAGCAAAAGTAGGCAGTTTTAGGTATAAAGATTGCAGCCCTCATTCTTCAGTATTCCTATCAGGGGCGTAGATTAAATATTGAAAAATAGGGATCAGTGAACAAGTAATAGACAGACAAACAGAAGAACTAATTGTTGATGTTGGTGACAGTGATAGAGATTCCCATGATGAGAGTGAATGTGAAAACTAACTACAAAACAAAAGCAATAGGTTAATTTTTTCTTTTTGATAAGTCATGTTTTTGCATTATTTTCTAGTACGCTACTGCCCTATCTCTATTAATACTATAATTTACGCCTACTGAAAGCTTATTTGTGTATCGGTTCCAAGTGACTTACCCAAATAGGTCATAAATGGACAAGTACCTGCGCGATCGCTCGCTAGCTTCCTTCCTCAGACCTGTACACAAGTCTACCTCAAAACCCCAACCGAAAAGTGCTTCGGACAACTACAGTGTCGTGTTTTGGCGTTGGGGTTTTGAGCTACTCTGTTTGTTCTACAAAAATATGTTAGCAATAGCACAACACAATACGTACATGTAGGTATTAAACACGTTAGAGTTGTTAAAATATTTTCAGATGTAGCAATGCAGGTGTCCGTTTAGGCTGTTTAGTACAATAATTTGGGTTTAACAAAGTAGATTACTTACCAATAAAGCGGTTGAAATATGGAAATAAATACTAGACAACATGTAGTATGCACACAGTGAGAGTAACCACCGGAGAATAAGGATGTCAGAGAATCAACCTTCAAACCTTTTAATTAAAATAAAAATAGGCCCAAACCATTGTGCTCTAAACTGCCCTATTGTTCATCTATTTTAACATAACAAACCTTTTTCAAAAAACCTTTTTACTTGTATCTACTTAAACTTAAAATAGTATTAACACGAAATTTTCATTATGTTAATAGTTTGGTTAAAGATTTAGATACATCTATAACTCATCTGTGACGCCATCTTCTCTTCAAATGATACAAAGTAATTGCCCATAAAATGGCGCAAATTACAGACCTTTAACAAAGACCAAACTATAATGCATACACATTTCTGATATAAGTAGGTAGGTATGTTACATTCATCTACGGCGTAAATGATTCGTTCTTTGTTTTTTAATTATCAAAGTAGAAGCTGAATTTTTATCATTGTTGCAGTGTGTCGTTATCACATTTTAAGTACAATAATATTAATTTTTGAAGTTCACGAGGATTTTCTGCTTAAAATATGAGAATACGAAAATATTAGAATCGGTTTCTGGTTTATGTAGCAGCCTTATGAAGATGGACTGTAACAGAACGGTGCAGAAATTGAGAAACTCAACCTAATTGCCAAAGCCTTTAAGGATGTTTGGGAGGTACAATCGGAGACAAGAGTACATAAAATTAGAAATTCGTGATTAATTAGATTTTGCAGCATATCATGAGGTAAATAAATGCTATCTATACTAAAAAAAAAGTATACGGTTTGAGAGAAAATTTGGCATTTGACCAAAAACTGAATAAAATAAGAAATAACGAATACTATGGAAAATTTTTAACTGACTGTTGGCAGTAAATATGCCTTTATTTCAACTTCGAAACAAAACAATATTTAGTTTCAATCTCTATCAATAATGAGCGTAAAACTTTTTAATATGTTTAAATAATAATTAAAACTTTAAAATTGCATTTATTTCAGACAATTATAAATATTATCATTATATTATCAAGTAAAAACGAGATTTTCAGCTAATTTTTCATTTTTTCCTCGATAACTATTTAGTGAATTTGAATAACCTTACGCTAAAGTGATTCTCCAGAGTTCAAGTTACTTATTATAAAAATTTGAAATTTCTAGTAGCTTTTTTTTCTGTTAATAAAAATAAATTTAATCTGTTCAATTAACGAATCTCCAAATTTTTATTTGTCTCGCAGCATTTTGACATACCTCCCAAACATCCTTAAGTTATCGACCTCAGTAGAAATAAGCCAGGACTCGTGGAGGTCCTTATATGTCATTGAGAATTACAACTGCACGAACAAAATGGGACTACTGCCTGAAGTTTGTGCAGCAAAGTTGTGGAAAATGCAATCCATATCCTTCGCTAGTGTCCCGTACTGATAGTGAGTGAATGTAGACACTGCGGCTTCAGGAAAGCTACGTTATGGAAGCAAAATACGTTACTATTCGTGATGGGAATCCCTCCTCTGAGGTGTGAAACGGTTATGTGGCGAAACAAGGGAGTACCAAGGGATATGACATGTGATGAAGCCCAAACTCACATCAAAGTAATAATTAAAATAATAGACAACGAAATAGGAAAGAAGAACCCAAAATTGAAAAGGTAGGATCAAATGCTTTCAACAAAAACATTAAATTCAACTACAACAAAAAGAAACAGATAAAGTATTGAACATGCTGAGATGCCCAAAAAGAGTAGGGGGTGTTTGTATCTGAACTGTCCTTGTAACAGTGCGGTTCGGAGGAGTGCGGTAGGGATGTTGTTTCACTACTTTTTAAAGATTTAATGACAGCTCAACGATTGTATCGGGCAAAATTCAATATACCTACGGAAAGCACCGAAGGACGATAACATCAGAAAATGAATTCGAATATTCGAAAATACCGGTTAGACAGTAAAAATTTACAATCCAGGTGGCCCGCGCTCTGTTCGAACCCAACAAACGATTGAAGAAATGAGAGTGTCGGTGCGTGAAAATCCATCTCAATCAGTTCGCAAACGCAGTCAAGAACTTGACATCAAAAAATAGTTGTTAGAGATAATTTACATCTTGCAGCCTATAAAATTCAGTTAGTTCAAAAATTGAATGTTATCGATTATCCTCTCCTACTGAATTTTGCAAATGAAATGCTTTAACGCTTTCCAACGTTTGAAAACATACTGTTTAGTGACTGGGCTAAATAAAATCCAAGACATAAACCTGAACAACCATTACCTAGTCTAAAAGTTATTGCGAGGGCTGCCATGTCTGGTGAAGGCATCATTGGGCCTTCTTTGTTTGAAAACGGACGAAGACGAACACTTACGGTAAACAGTGGCCAGTATAGTGACATGTTAAAAAACGTTTTGGTTCCACAACTGCTAAAGTTTGGTGATTTTAATGTGAAAAGATGATTTCAACAAGATGGGGCCACTTGCTACACCTCAAACCTATTGCTTGCAGTTGTTAATCAACTATTCCTGGAAAAAGTAATATCTCGTCGAGGCACCATCAAATCGCCTCCGAGAAGCCCCTCCTGATTATCTTTTATGGGGACACCTTAAAGAGAAGGTGTATGTAAACAAACCACGATCTTTACTGCAATTGAAATACAATATCCGCACCGAAATGGCCGCCGCTTCCAGAGAGATATGTAGACGCGTGGCGTTTGAAGGAATGGCAGCAGCGCGAGGATCAACTTTGGACGGCATCATCTTTGGCACTTAATTTTCCAAAACTTTGTCTAAAAATTAACCAAAAAAACTTTCTTTTCTGGCTTGTAGTTTTTTTATTATTCAATTTACAAATACCCCCTACACTTTCTGGACACCCTGCATATTCGGAGAAAGTGAAAGATTCATTGTAGCAATTCAAGACAAAATAATTAAAACCAAAAACCACAGAAACATATATTTAATGCTCAATCAGTACCTACCTGACATATGCTGAGCATATAACAAATTCCATGAAACTACAGAAGACCAAACCTATCGCAGGAGATTAGTTATTGTTCTTAACCGGCACTTATAGGCACCTTGGCAAACAAATCTACTCGCTACCAGTAAAAAAGTAGAAAATAGAGCTATTACTATAAATACAAACCAGATAATACACTAGATTACCTTATTGGCAAAGTTTATGCTGGAACTAGATAAAATTGTAGATATAACGAATAATAATAATAATAGATGTAATATCAAACTAACCATTAAGTCAATCAGAGCATCGGAGCAACCTACTTACTTACTTACTTACTTACTAGATATTTGATTTCTATACCGAACGCTGTAAATCTTAAACAAAATTATCTCGACAAAGTCCAAAAAAAAAACAATATACCTGCCCATAATGGCTGAAGAAATCAAAAATAAAATGGAAAATTAAAATACAGCAGAAATTATCACTAGGTTTAACCGAGTTTAGTTAGAATACAGATTTGTATACTCGAATAATATCCACATTTCTTAGCATCGCACTACCCTAGACAAAAATTTTCAGTTTCTCTCCAGTCTCTCAGAGTCTTTCAGCGTCTCTCACAGTCTCTCAGTTATTGCCTAGGTGTTTTTATGAATCTCTCACAGTCTCTGTATGAGATACTCGAACGATAAAATTGTTAATTCAGAGATTCGAGTCTCTCACAGAGAGACTGAATGAATAAAACTAAAACATTGAGAGATTCGAGCCTCTCGTAGAAAGTCTGGGATCTTTGAAATATGTTGAACTTAGAATATTTTAACCATGTCTATCGAGACACCACTTATTGAGAGATTCGAGCCTCGTTCAGAGATTCGAGTCTCTTGTTCAGAGACTGGATACGAAATGAGGATCCCTCTATGAGCGACTCGAGTCTCTCGTTCAGAGACGCTAAATGAGGATCTCTGTATGAGCGACTCGAGTCTCTCGTTCAGAGACGCTAAACAGTTTTTTTGACAGTCCCTCTCAGCGACACCAGAGAGACTCGATGAGAGACGGAGACTCCAGTCTCGCTTTCAGAGACTCTGAGAGACTGAACATTTTTATCTCAGGTATAATAAGATATACCCACTCCATTGAGAAAACATAATAAGCTAAATAGGATCAGTTCGTCTTCAATTGACTTCTAAAACTAGAAAAAGTAAAACATAATAAAGAACTGATAATGTTCCTGTATTCAAAAGTACAACTAAGTTGCAACCAACCTCGAATTATTTACATATTGTAAATTAATCCACATACGAATAGAACAAAAACTATGTAATCCCTTAGTTTTAAATTTGATCCTTATACTATTATTAAGGAATCTCCATGTAGTAATGCTAAATGTAAGGCATATGGTTGAGTTTTGTTTGCTATTTCATCTACGAAAAAAAGATTTAAACTTTATAAGAGTATTCATGAACTATTAACTTTCATCTTTTTTAAATTTAAATATTCTATTGTATTTCATTTTCCTAATTTGGTGAAAATGGAAATTACGAATATACCTAATGGTGAAAAGTAATAATAATCTAACTCAACTTAATCGCTTGATGACTAATGTAGAACTCATCGTTTCTCTGGAGGTATAAAGAAGAATAATAAATTATTCCTTTTTACGATGAAATTTTTAAGTATCTATTCTACATTGGTATATTATAGTCATGCCCAGTTTATTATGGTTAATGCTAGTTTAACTTTTCAACGGTAGCCATGTGTGGGATGGACCGTTCTTTATAGATTTAAGACAATCATAAATGAATCTTTTGTTTCTCCGTTAACGTCATGTAAATAAGCAATTATAAATCGCATGATTTACAGGTCTTTTAGCCGTGTTCGGTTGTTAACATGTCGAATATAAATTAGTACAGTGCCGATGATCGGAAATTGGCCCTTGGCATCTCCCGTTGCACCATGATGCTCCGTTGTTACCTCCATCTTCCATCTATAATTTATTGATTTTTTTACTCACGGAATTAAGTGATAGGTCGTTCGTATAGCTTCGGCTGTAGAAGTCCTTTTCCAATACACACAGTCTACCTGATGCCTATTAGTAATCGAAAATAATTGACTGCAGATTATGGATTTATTGAGAGCGAATAAAAATGATGCGGTGTTCGCTATTACTATTTATACAATGAGCATTCATGGATTTGCAAATCCCGACGTAAACATTATGATAATGAAATGAAACAATTTGAATATTTTTCTGTAGTAACAATCCCTGAAAACGAAACTCATCGGTTATGAAAGAGTAGAGGTAGAGATACTTATAAGACATCCAAGTGAGAGGAAAAAAATGCGACGATAACTGATTATTTTTGAAGTGAAACTTCTTTACGCACGATAGGGTAAGTTTGTTTCATGCGAGTTGCTGTGTAACGAAATCATGCAACGCATTTCCCCCGCTGTCTGTCCCTATGTATGCTTAGATCTTTAAAACTACGCAACGGATTTTAATGCGTTTTTTTTAGTAGATAGAGTAATTCAAGGGGAAGGTTTATATATATAATACATGCATAATATAATAGAGAAACACTAATAATTTTAGAGGTTTGTAATGTGATATCGTAAATAAACACATTTTTTTGCGCTTACATTGCAAACGCTGGCTGGACCCTACGAGATAGATCAAAATAATGTACTACAGTGTTGTACACCTTAAAAAGGTCTACAAAAAAGTCCCGGATGGTATATGTCTATCTCTTAGGGATAACCCACAATAACCATTTTTTATCCTTTACTTCTTATGAGAAATAATGGCTTATTTACGAAGCGATTTTAAGCAATACAGCATTAATCCTTATCCAATTAAGTACCGGCCGGTTTGTATTGTCTAATGACAAAAAAGTTGTGATTGTTGTATATAAAGACATTCTGTAGTATATTTACTATCAGCATCGCACCCGTGCGAAGCATAGTGTACAAATAATACCGTTAAACCAATTCCTTAACCCGTATCCCGGTATGTTCGTGTGTTGGAAGAAGTTTCACTTCAGTAGCGTGTTGTATAATTACACGTTATTGTATTTTTTTCCTTATAGATGCACTTATTCCTATTTTTGTTTGTTAAATTTGAATGACAATGGTAGTATGCCTAAATCATATAACTCTGATGTCCATTTCTACAATTATCTAATTTTTTGAACAAAAACAAAACGGTCAATTACCTCGGATTGTTCATGAGTATCAGAAATGCTAAGGCCGCCATTGGATTCAGGGACCACTTTTTACTAGAAGAATCCGTAAAGTTGCTAGCCATGCGTTCACCAGGCATTAACAAAGACTTCCTCTCCACTTTGTTCCTCACCTTTCTTTTTTTACATTTTTATGCCTACAATTCCGTTTATGATTCATCAACTCTTTTGCTTAATGGTGCACGTTTTAAATCACTGGATTTTATATGTTCTTTTATGCATTTATACGCGTCTCATTGGTCTAAATTATATAGGTGGGTACCTCTGCCGAGCCGTGTACCGCTTAATTGCTATGGTTTATACTGCCTTGCACATTACGGTGGCTAAATGAATATTGTTTATTGAGTAATTTCACCTCCAGGCTACCGGTCTGTATAAAGGGACCACAATAAAATAATAAATGCCTGGGCGGCTTCCATAGCTTGCTGGGACAGGTTTGGCGCGCCTGAAAACGCGTAGGCGACCAAAGAACAACTCGCCACGGCCGGCCGATGGATAAAAGAAAATCGACTATCTCGAAATGGGCACTTATAGGCACTGCGTTTTATTAGGTACACACATTAAACGTGCTCAAGACTTTATACGTAAGATTATGGATTTTACTGATGTACATTTTCATAAAAAATCTGCAGGTACTGGTATAAGCTAACCGCGTTATTAACGTCAACGAACTGATTCTGAACTGTCGTACTTCGACTTCTTGAAAATTTTTAAGGGAAGGAACACATTGGATAGGTGCATTCAAGATAAAAAATACCAAATCTATTCCTACTGATGACCGATCATGGCTAACTATTACTATTAGTCCCAGTCATGGTCTACCATGGTTCCAGTCAAGTTACCATTGAAGACAGCAGTGAGGAGAAATTCCATGTATCACTCAAGGCGGCATGGTAAACAGAGATGCGATTCTACTAATGCTTATAGTTATCATATCTTGAGAGGTTCCTCTGACGATTAACGATGGATTTTCTGAATACTGATGCTGTCAGACCGAGCGGAATGACCTATAAAGGTTTAGACCATTACTTAGCATTCGGGAGGACGCCGGTTCGATTCCGAGTTCGTCTGCCTTGGTCCAAGTTTTCTGTGGTTTCCTTGAATCACTTGGGCAAATGCTGGAGCAGTAATATTCCACAGATAATCTTTCATTCTCTTCTGTCTTCATTTCGTCCGTCTCAACTGTCTCACTCGAACCACCACCACCAACCCATTCCCACGATTCCTGAAAGCAGGCATAGTCCGGAGGAACTGCCCGCCCACCAGCATTAGTGGTGGGAATAAAACAACCAAAAGTTTTATAGATTTTAGTTGGTAGGTCTTCCTCGAAGGGAATCTAACACTACCCAATCGTACAGATTGCTCGATGCCTTTTAATGATTTCCTCTCCTTAACGAAAACAAAAGAAAAGTATAACTTCCGTCAATATGCAGAATCTTTCGCATTAATTTTCGAAACATTTGAACTAAACGATACAACACCAATTAAGCAAAATGAAACAATGGGGGCAAATTGCTCGTCGGGAAAATTGCAATTTAAGGAAACTTGAGTATATTTTCTCATTGTTTGCAAACATCTATTTAATGAAATATGTTTTACGTTGCTGCATAAATTACCCATATTACATACACGAAGTAGATACATAAATAAATATGTAAATAACTCTAATAACAATTTTAAAATCGATTCAAGCAATTGCAACTATACTTGACAGTTACACAGACATTATATAACTACTACTTACTATTAGTTTTTATGTGACCGATTAGTTTTTATGTGACAGTCGTTTACGAAGACTAACTATGTACACATATAAATGCTAAATATACGCTACCGTGAATACTTTGTCTACATTGTTAATGAACTCCATCGTTCTTGGACTCCAATGCAGATTTATAAATTGTAAGCCGCGCTGTCAGTATAAACACGTGAAAGTCAGTGTACATATAAGCAGTCATGTATTGTGACCTTTTTTAAATAATAATCTTTAAAACTGAGTTTGTGTGTATGCTGCCTAATTGTGGGAAAAAGTACCGATTGGTATTAATATGTTGTGAATATTTTGACAACACCTAATACCGTTAAGTAGTTGAATAGAATTTTATTGTTAGGTTTACTGTTAAATCAACAAAACTTGCATGAAGGGCATCTTTATAAAACTAGTAAAAAATAAAACTCGTAGTTTTCACAATTTTTATTGTGACCACGACAATTGCTTCGCTAACACTATAACTTTTTCAAGGAATGTTCTATTTCTTTTGCATTTTTGTGCTTGTTATTTATTAGATTAGCTGTCAGTCTGTAGTAGTATTCCTTGATTTTATATAAGACAACCCCCCAAGTAGTACACATGAAACAGCGTGGAAGCTTGACTTCTTTCATGTTACAGTGTGCCGAATTTTAAAGGAACAGTCGCTGAATCCTTATCAAGTGCATCAAGGAAACTGATTTTCAGCTACGGGTAGATTTGAGTCAGTTGTCAAATAAGTGCTTCAAACGTCAATTTTTCCCATAAGATGATGTTTACATTCTTGATAGTCCGAATACAACTCCACAAACTTGTATGAAACAGTGCGCATATCAATCGCCAATGCATAACGCTAATGATGTGCAGGATCGTGTGATGATCGCCGCAAATGAAATTCGTCGAATGTTTGATGTTTTTGGGCTAGTGAGACATAATTTTGGTAGACGCTTTGAAGCAACTCTTGTTTCATGCGGTTTTAATTTCGAAAAAGTTTTGTAGTGCACGGATGTATGTCTGTGTTTAGTGGCGTTTTAAGTAAGCAGTAAATTGTTGTTATTTATATTAACATTAGACGTTGGACAAGCGACATTTTATCGATATTCTAAGATTTAGTTGAACCACATCCACGTTGTCAAATCATGTCCAGGTTCGGTCTCAGATTGTAACTTACATTTTTACATATTATTTGTGCCTTAATGACGCTGCTGTATTCATCATGAGGTTTCATATTGCATCTAGTTAACACCCTCCAAATCTTACCACTTATTTCAGAAACACTCCGTTTATTCTAAAAAGGGCTGAAGAACTGAATGAAAACTGAACATATGTTGTTTCTTACCCAACAACAACGACTTACTGCTTATTTACAGACGAGTTATTAATTTCGGGAATACACATACGTACACTATAAAATTGTCCGAAATTAGATCCGCGCTACGTGCTGAAAGACAGGCTTCGAGACATCCATCAAAATTATTTCTCACTCGCCCAAAAACGGAAAGCATCTAGCGAATTTAATTTGCAGCGATCATCACATGATCCTGCACATCATTAGCATTGTTCATGGGCGCTTGATACACACGCTGTTTCATACTGATCTGTACGAAGCACTTTTTTGCTGAAACCACAAATCCATTTATGGTTGAAAACCAGTTTGGTGCAAGGTTTGTACAATGGTAAGGATACAACAACTGTTTTCACTGTCACCTGAGGGGAACCAACGTTCGGTGCTATTTCATAAGTATGGGGGTTGTTTTCAAGAAATAAAAATATTAAAACATCTGTACAATACGGAAGCTCGAGCAAATATGTTTCGTGGTTTTTACCCTTCTGTATTGCTTCCTGAATGACTCCTTATGTCGGCAATTCCTGATACCATAACACAAACAAAGCAGTCAGTAGCTTCGTGAGAAGAGACGATGTTGCCAATAGTAAGTAACAACTACTGTTGTGCAGTAATACACTGACCTAGAGATAATGATAATTATCAACTTATTGAATGCGGAGCGGCGTTGTGTAGTTGTATTTCCCTGCACGATTTTCCACGTCCGGATTGACTTTTGCCTGTACTTCCAAATACGTTTTTCTCGAAAACGGTGAACATTCGGACCTCTAAACTTTTACTTAATTTTGTTGTTTCAAACTGCCCTATCACCGGACAGAATCCAAAATGCACTTTCTTTTTGACGTGACAACGTCTTATATTTCGATGGAGCCGGCTACACACACGAAAAAACATGTCTCATGCGGCGTTACCTCGCTCTGAGGCGTTCCACTTAAGGCTTGAAGTGCAAGCGAGAGCGCGGAACGAGCGACAAAGAGGCACAATCGGCCTCCGCGTTCGGCAGCGTTCGACATCTGTCTCTCTCCTACTTGAGTGAGCGATGCGTCCGCGTGGACAGCTGCTATACTATAATACATTTCCATTTACCTCCTTCTCTATATCCATACAAAATATCTATCAAACAAATAAAATTAAAATTTTATTTTGAAAAATGAAACCATTCCATCAGTATTTTCTTATGACGTTGTCACGTTCAACTATCGTCAGTAAACTGACTTTACAGACAACCGATTTTTCATAAAAGGATCATGATAGTACTTTACAATGTAATTTTATTTCAAGATTGAATTGATGCAGATTTGATGTTTTATGTCCGATCCATGAAGTTTTATACAGATGCATTCATGGGAACTTGGGAACAAAAGCGATTCCCACAATGTCTGTAATTTTTGGCAGTACGCACATAAATCATTCGCACATCAGTGCTTATATAGTGTTTTGGCCTAATGAATTTCATGCTTTCATAATAAGAAAAATATTGCATTAAAACAATGTTCATAAAACTTATAATTCCACTTACTTATCAAAATTCGCCGGTGGAAGTTTTACAAGTCTTCTATGGCTTTTTTACGGCTCGTTCAGGTAATTACGTTTTTAATTAAATTTTGACTTTTATACTAAAACTTATTAAACGACAGTAAACACAATATACACTTTTACCATCATAAATTATTTACGTGTTACTTTGTAATTAATTTGCGAATTATGTTCTTCTTTTTAATTGATTTAAGTCGATTTTACTTGTAATGGAAGGTGTGTGTGTGTGTGTGTGTATAATGATGCCTGAAACGAGTTTTCTCCGCGAAACGGTTTACGTGTGGGACAACAAAATTTAGTATGTACTTCCGTAACAGGGCACACAATAACTTTCACTAAAATATTGTTGATGTCTTCATCTTCGCTAATTAACTTTAACGTACTAATAAAATTAAAGAGTCGAATTAATTAGATGCCAGCGTTACACAAGCAATATACCAGAAGTAACGTTACTTCTATCGTTTAATGGTAGCCTCCTTTCCGTTTCTTGAAAATATGAAAAACACAATAATATTTCGGTATACTTATATTATGTATCGTCATCACAAGTTTACCTAACGGTGTCGGTAACTGCTAATTAAGCGAATAAAACAGTTTACAATTACCAATACATATTTCAAAAAAGCATTTAAGTGAAAAATAGTCGTAAGGATGTATTTGAAATTGTTAAAAATGATACCATTCCATATTTGATTTAAACTAAATGTGAAATTACTTTGAAAAATGTATTTGGAATACAAAATACACAATGGCTACTTTTAAATAGGTACAGATTTTATTTATTTAACGGGTATTTATATTAGTCAGTTAGTCGTATTAATATTTCTACGACAATTAAATTTTAAACTGGAGCTGGAAAGGCTTGACCACCTTATGCCACCCCTCCTTGGCGATCTGTGAACCTAAATTTAAGAAGCTATTGATATATTGAAAGCGTTTTCTTATCTTTAATAATACTGTAATGTTCGTGGGTTTAACAAAATTAACTTTTAAGACTGCTAGCGACAAAACTATTTATTTACACTTATTGTATTATTAAGGAACTTAAAACACTATTAAATTATTACTAAACATAGGTGATGCATTATTGTATTTATTTACACTACTGTTGATATATCACTATTTGCGCTATTTGTTTCACTGCTATCACTGTCAATTTATTTCTCGATTCACTTCTGCAACGGTCAATTTATTTTTACTCTACTCGGCGATCGTCTCTTCCTTTAAATACTCTTTTGTTTAGTTTCGGGAGCCTTCTCGAAACATCCGGATAGTTTCTTTTTTCTTTGAACTGTTTAACTGCTTTCCCAGAACGCAGGTACGACACACACATTTACAAATACGGCGCACATGAAGAAAGGCGCCCGCGGCTAGTCGGCGAATCGATAAGCCGTTCACACACGTGTGCACGATCGCACACAAACACACTCGCTACAATACTTTTGTATGTATGTATTGACTACAGCTCAAGGGCACGAAAACGTTTCATTTTCACCAGAAAAAATTGTTCTGGAGCAAGGTGAATTACCGCAGTGGAACTAGGCATCCTAATAAAAGCATTTGCAAAAAAGAGAGATACCTTTAGGAATGAAGACAAAAATGTACAGTACTGATAAGCTGATAGATCAACCTTATGGCAAGAATTGGACGAAACTTTTTAAAAAAAACTACCGTTATGTGTATAGAAAAAGGTATTTTGAGGTATGCCAAAACCTAACTGAAGATTTTCCTGTGTGATATTTATATATATATATACTACGAGTATCAGCATATTGCTACTATAAAATAATAATATAATAAACTAAAACGTTTCTAATTTTATAAACTTCTTTTCTATAACTGTAAATTTTGGGATATAATAAGCATTATAAAAAAGTGTTACTTTATAAAAGTCAACCTAACACAAAAAATTTTCTTTTTCTTACATTGCATGAACGTCAATTTTACAAATGGTGAGGTAGACTTTACTTTAAATTATTGCTGTTTTGACACTTTAATTTAGTTAATATAGCATCTTTTATGCCATATTGACAATTCTTAATGCTATATATACCAATTTAAATATATCATTTTGACGACAGCAATTGTAAAAATGACTGCAACCATATGTACTACTGATTAAGTATAATGTTATTAGTACCCAAAATTTATGTCATTTCAACAATGACTCGTGCTATTTCGGATACATTCAGAAAGTAATTTATTGATTGGAAGTAATGATGTCAAGTAGACTCAAAATTGCAGCGGACCTTCTGGAACTAATATTTGGAGTCAGTCTGACTACATTTTTTACAGTGTATGTCTGATCAGTATTCCGAAATATTTGAAAGGTAATATCTGGAGGTATTGTAGAGTGTATCTCGTGATAGCGCCACAACGTAGGGTGTAAAAAATTATTGATATAAATAACCATGTTTCACAACAAATGCACCCAGGACAGTTCAACAGGATCCATTTACTTCGATGGATACTGACCACCATGGACTTCCTTGTAAGTAGAAACGTATCACAATGACTCATTGCTATTATTTTCATTTGCAACAAGTTTATTGTAAGATACTAAATGCTATTATTCTTACTCTTACTAAAATTATTGTCACTGCTAATACATTTTATTATTGTATTATTTTTTGATCTTATTTTATCCTTTAATACTTCGAAATTAAGTTATAATCAATTGAAACAGAAAATCTAAAAATCATCGAGTTGTAAACGCCCCGTGAGTTCTTTGAACAAAGCTCGTGTTTATTCAAAGTTAATGTAATGCTTCCTGTTGACACGTGGCCCTTATTCAACCTTACACGGCTCCCGAGCCTCCCCACGTTCCGATAAAGAACAATCGGATGACACGTTTCTCGAATTTCGTGGCCAGTGAACGCCTTTCGTTAATTTTACTTCTAATAATACACCTCATTCTATTGGACTTCTATTTATATTTTCCTAAATTTTTGGGCGGGAACTTACAAGATTACGTATCGTGTGAAACTTTATGGCAAAAATAAAACTAGGCTGCTGCTGGCGTATATTGACAAGCAAATGCTAAATACAGACCAATATTAATTATTGTGACTATTACACATACCTTTATTCTTGATTCTGCTTAAATAAAATAATTTAGAATAACAGAAATTTGACCATATTCTCTAACTGACTATCATTTGTATCTGTATGTGTAGTAAATCGTATATACAGGGTAGTCCATTAAGCACGCCTTGCTCTTTGGCGCTCTTGCCGTTCAGATTGAAAGAAAATTTTCCAATAAAAAATTTTGCTGGTTGACACATTCTGTCATGTTTATTCGAATTATAGATAAACTAGTGACCCGCCCCAGCTTCGCACGGGTGCAATGCTGATACTAAATATATTTTTGTTTTGTTTAGATTATTATCGAAAAGGGGAAATCTTCAAAAGATACCCCCTGAACATACTAAATATACTACAGAATGTCTTTATATACAACATTCACAGTTTTTTTGTCATTAGACAATACCTCGGCCGGTACCGCCGTAACCGCTATGTCCCTGCATTTTAAATCTGTAATATCTTCGAAAATATTCATTTAAATTACATGTTGTAAAGGGCCATATTGATCTATATTAAATGCACAATGTATTCAAAAGTTAATTGGATAAGAATTATTATGCATGTATTACACATATAAAACTTCCTCTTGAATCACTCTATCTTTTAAGAAAAACCACATCAAAATCCGTTGCGTAGTTTTAAAGATTTAAGCCTACATAGGAACAGACAGCGGGAAAGCGACTTTGTTTTATACTATGTAGTGATGGTTTATTGCCAAAGTGAATAAAACTCGAATATAAACAATACTGCGAACAAACTTTATTTACAATGAATTATTAAATGTGTATCTTTGTTGTTGTTTGTTGTAAACAGGAGCATAGCTCCCCATTAGAAAAAAGGAGTTATTGAAATTTGAACATTACTAGTGCAATAATTTAATGTGATATGAAAGAAATTTTTAGATAAAAAGCCAAGTGCATTTCATGCTCTTTTTATCAAACGTCAAATTTTCTAAAAATTACTGAATAACTCCAAGATACTGCGCAGACAAAAACTTTTTTTACAAATCGGACATTAAAACCGATGCTGAATTCAAAAATGCTAATAATATACAGCGTGTTCCATTTGAAATAAGGCAGCTGATGTATACTTCCAGTATATCTGGAACTCCGCCATCTCTGATATTAATTTTTGCAGATGGACGATGTGACCAGCTACATTTTTTATTGGAAACATTTTCTTCCAATTTCAACGGCAAGACCATTAGAGGGCAAGGCGCGCTTAATGGACTACCCTGTATAAACCAACGGATCAACGGACTATTTACCTGCAAACGTAGTGAAATTTTAAACGAAAGGTCTGGTAAAAGTAGAAAAGTTTTCCGGGTTAAAAGTTGTGGCCCACTGGAATTACTTCTTGACTTTTCGTTCACAACTTATCAGTTATATAGTTTCATTAAAAGATCTGATAAATTTTCATATTTCACATATAAAATCATAGTTTCGTATTGCAGGGATACGGACTCTTCTACAGCATTGCGGTCAAAATGCCTACAATTGGAGTATGGTGTTCTATTGTAACTTTCTGATCGAAAGTTTTCATAGATAGATACAAAGTCAAAAAATAAAAGCCTTCTGAGCTACGGGCCAAAGCAACGCAAGATCTTTACCCAATAGTATAGTACAATTGATGTATGATATTCAGTGAATTACCTCTTCTGGTTGTCTAAACATAATCATCATCATCATCATCATAAGGTCGTCAGTCCTAAGACTGGTTGGACACGTACCTCCACTCATTCCTATCCTAAGCTAATCTTCGCATTTCACTAAAACTAGAACAACCCATATCCTTAACTATCGGCGAACAGTAATCTAATCTAGGTCTACCACTACCCCTCCTAACTTCTGCCTCAAATATGTGTCTGACTAGACCTTCATGCCTGACAAGGTGTCCTACTAACCTATCTCGCCTGTTTCTTACTGGCTTCCATAGAGTTCTCTGTTCTCCTACTCTTTCTAATATCTCTTCATTTATAACCCTCTCTATTCACGGTATCCTCATCATTCGTCTGTAACACCACATTTCGAACGCTTCTAACCTTTTGTTTTCCGCTGCGCCCACCGTCCATGTTTCGCACCCGTACAGCGTCGTGCTCCAAACATACACCTTTTACAACCTTTCTCGAATTTCTAAATACTACTCCTTCCGTCCTGACTTATCTGGCTTCCTAGATACTTAAAATTGGTCACTTCTTCTAATTTACAAATACTCAATGCGGAAATAATTGGGTCTAAACAGAAGCGCGCAATGGTGATAACTACATCTAAAGTCATTTCAAAAATTAATTTGATGCTTTGATACGTAGCTCAGAAGTTTTAATTTTTTTAACTTCTCGTCCATGAAAACTTTTGACCAGAAATTCATAATGAACATCATACTTCAATTGCAGCCAATTTGAGTACTTTTATTTAAACCTGTGGCTCAATCGATCTTCGGGTTTCTAATCATCTTGGTTTTAAATTGAACAAATTGAGTAAAGATGATTATTAATATTTTGTTAAAAATTTTGTTGGGCTATACAGGAAAATAAACTTACCCTACCTTACATAGCTTTGATTACTGTACAATACGAAAACACATTAATTAACATTACAAAATGATCAAGGCCCATACCGAATTATAAAGTTAAGAAAGGGCAACTGCAAAAGGTCAAAAAAAACGAATAGCTTAATTACATATATACCTATGTGTATGTATATTGCAAAAACTTTCAAAATTCCTTTCATAAAACTTCTAACTGGTCAAAGCTGTATAGATATGTAAAACGAAGTAGGTAGTCTCGGAAATGTAGGGTTACAATTAGAAAATAAAACAGGTCCTACTTACAAGGATCGTGAAAGGATGTTATGTGAACCGAAAGTGCTTACTTTGTTGCATTTCATAGCGTATTTATGTGCAAGAACGAACGATTGCTTTATCAATTGCGTTTTCTATTCACAATCAAGGGACATTGTTTCACGACGTTACCGCCGGTGCCGCTGGCGTTGGGGCGATGCCTTAGTTCCATGTTTGAAAGTAGTCGAAACTGACGTGGGCTATTTATCTAAAAGACCGAACCAGCAATGATACACCGTTACCAATGTAAACGGCTTCATTTTTTTTATTAAAAACTGTTTACATCATCGTGACGAACACACGGTCACTTATTATATAGACCGTTTCATGTTTTATTATTATTAATGATCATCGGTATTTTTGTACCACTTTCGGTCCATCTGATCCGCGTGCTTCTTTGATGTAGGTATTGGAAGTGCATACTATACATTTGAATCGTCATGATTAAAATGCTAAAATGTTCTGGACTTAAAACCAGATGTAATAAGTCACATTTTCATGAATAATCACCGTTAGTTATTGTTTAAAATCTTTGTAAAATTTTATCCAACATGACAAAAGAATTTCAGGTATTAACAAGGTTGTTGCCCTAGGAGGGGTTAGAAACAGTACCGTATGAAAATAAATAAAAATAAAATAAAAATACTGGTATGCAAGGACAGAAAAAACTAGGAAAAGAGCGAATATAAAGAGTTTAGGTACGTAGAAAAGCCGATATAAGTCAGGACGGCAGGAGTAGTAGGGATATAAAGCAGAGGATAACGCAGGATAGAGTCGCCTTCAATAAAAAGAAATCATTTCTATGCTCGCAAATGGTTAACTTAGAAATTCGAAAACGATTGTTAAAAGGGTATGTTTGGACCAGGGCGCTGTACGGGTGGGAAACATGGACAGTGAGCGCGGCGGAAAAGAAAAGGTTAGAAGCGTTCAAAATGGGGTGTTACACGCGAATGATGAGGGTACCGTGAATAGAAAAGGTTAGAAATGAAGAGGTATTAGAAAGAATAGGAGAACAGAGGACTCTACGGAAGTCAGTAAGAAACAGGCGAGATAGGTTAGTAGAACACATTCTCAGGCATGAAGGCCTTGCCAGACATATTAGAGGCAGAAACGTAAATAAGGAGGGGTAGAGGTAGACCTAGATTAGATTACTGTTCGCAGATAGTTAAGGATGTGGGATGTTCTAGTTTTAGGGAAATGCGAAGATTAACTCAGGATAGGAAAGAGTGGAGGTGCGTGTCAAACCAGTCTTAGGACTGACGACCTTATGATGATGTGTCTTTTCTTTCAAATTAATGCGGGCGTCAAAGGCAGGAATTGTTTGTTGCTGACAATATAAAATCACTTCGAACAGAAAAAAGAAACAAAAAAATATCAGTCAATCAATCACCATTATTGGTTTAAAAAACAAAAAATTAATTTGTGCAGAACTTTTGCAGATAAATTAGTTTATTACTTAAACCTCAATTATTTTATCAGTACAACTGTTTAAGGCCTGAAATCAAATTTGGCGGATGAAATTACTTGCGACTCATTACATTAATTCAAATTAATTTCTGGACCATTGAATAGATTTCTTTCTATGATGGGATAATAAAAAAGATACTAATTATTTGAAAAGATTCAAACTTTTTACAAAAATCCACTATTTGAAGTAACTACCTCTAATTTGTCTGATTCAAATGATTTGTAGCAATGATTTCTCTCGATAAGATCTAGAGTGATAAAAAAGTAGATGGCATCTCTGGCACACGTGTTCGGCATTACTGATACAGCTATAGGGATACGATTGTACCGAAAATAAGGGGTTGTTAGCTTTTGTGGCAAGGAAATAAGCCACGAGGGTCCTGCCATTCAAAGTTACAATCGTCGCCTCAAATTATGAGCTTAATTTTAATCCATCTTGATTTCTTCATCTCAAAGCTTTGAATATAGAGTCGCACTTTCAAAATGCGAATTAAAGGGAACTACTTTTATCTATATCTTCCGGATACATTACGAAAATCTGTTTAATATTTCGTGAAATACAGAATTGTTAAACATAAACTAGATAAATATAAATTACAACTTGATTTTTGAAATACACATTTAGAGTAAATTTTCAAATCCTACAGGGAAATAAAAATTTCTGAGAAAGTGTAAAGCTTTATGAAAATAGCTTGATATATTTTTCCTAGCGACGATCGTATACTTATATAAATCTTCAATCTTTTCAACATCACTTAAGACCTAAGACTGTGTCATTATCTTCTCTATTTCTTAAAGCTCCGAATCAAGCATTTTCACGAAATAACTTGTAGCAAAATTGTTGGTCGTAATTATTCCTTGCACAGAATTCTAGAGTTGTAATATGTTTAAACTGTCAATTATTACGGCATTTATGTACCAATTTTCTTGGTTTATAGTCAGGCATACCCTAAACCGAGTTAGGTCCTAATACAGTTTTCCAAAATTTATAATAAGCAAACAATTATCTCTTGGGTTCCTCATAAGTGTAGTCGAAATAGGGCCAGCCTGAACAATTCTGAATTAGATTATTATTGGAAAACTTAATCCCTAATTCAGGGAAGCTTTTGGAGTGCCTCAACCGGGCCTTAGAACAACAATATTATTATTATAAGACTCAAAAATTCACCTTATCTAGGCAGTTCCTTATTCCGACTTTCTACCAATAAAATAATCATTATATGTATTAATTATACATATAATAGATATATGAATCCAAACATTTACTTTACCTACCTACTAATAAAAACAAATGGTAAACTATATTTTACATACTAGTATTTCAAACACATAATAAATAAGTATACATTTACAGGTTAAAAAGATGCTGATGAAAATTAATCCTAAACCGACCATTGTACAAAATAATAGTAGTTTGATGCGAGAGTGTATGTTCCGTGAAGTGGCTCACAAATATATTCCAAGAAAAATAGTAACAAAAGAAAATGAATAACGAAAATATGGTGAAGGGGAACATTACGTAATTACGATTATTTATTATTAATCTTTTTTGACGTGACAACGTCTTATAATTCGGTGGAGGCTGCACGCACGAAAAAACATGACTCATGCGGCGTTACCTCGCTCTGAGGCGTTCCATTTAAGGCTTGAAGTGCAAGCGAGAGCGGGGAACAAGCGACAAAGAGTGACAATCGGCCTCCGCGTTCGGCAGCGTTCGACATCTGTCTCTCTCCTACTTCAGTGAGCGATGCGTCCGCGTGGACAGCTTCTATACAATAAAACATTTCCATTTACCTCCTTCTCTATATCCATACAAAATATCTATCAAACAAATAAAATTAAAATTTTCTTTTGAAAAATGAAACCATTTAATCAGTATTTTCTTATGACGTTGTCACGTTCAACTATCGTCAGTAAACCGACTTTACAGACAACCGATTTTTNGTACCTCAGCTAGAACAAAAAATATTAATACTTCTTTCGGGTGTAAACCAAAAATAATTGGTTTTGCTTTTGCTTTGGTATCCAACCCAGAAGACGTGGCTATCCAAACAGAGAACCTTCTTATTTTATTCAGATTTTTATCGTTCAATGTGTACTTTTCCAGTTATGTATCGACATATACAGTACCTTCATAAATGATGGATAATAACTGATGTGTATTTGTTAATTTGGGATTGTTATTCCTATTTTATATGATACTACTGAACATTTTAGTTATTTTGGCATTTCACAAAATACATACACTTACGACTTCGACTAGAGATATAGAAATAAAGGGCATTAGGATAATATAGGTGCGGTATTTGTTTTTCATAAGGACCTGGCTAGAAATTTTAATTTTAATTTTCACTAAAGTTTGGCTTTCTAGGCCCTAATTAAATCCCAATTGTATTTCCAAGCATCAGTTATTAGGCAAACCTAAATAATTTTCTAATAGGGCTAATTAAGGTTCTAATTTGATCCACATTAGGTCCCTAATTCGGGCACTCCTAGTTACATACGAATAGGGAAGTGCGTTATTTTTTTTTCTTCGGTTTCCTCATTCGAAGTAAGGATCTCGGTTGGCCGAATAAGGATCTTAAATAAAAACGAACTGAAATTTCTAGTCGGGGAAGTGAGCGGTAATTCCATAGAACCCTTTGATATACAAGCATCCATGGCGAAACAGATTTTTCGAATATTAATTATTTTTCAATTATGTACTTATAAATATTTAATTATGACGTACATGTCGATTCAAGTAGGTATCAAGTAATATCAAGTAGCTTAAAATTACTTGACATTAAACCAAGCAGCAAGGATAGAAAACCAGGTCAGGTAAAGTGTTTGAAAAGCTTGATTTTCAAGTTAAATCAAGTAACTTGCAAAAATATCATTACTTGATTCGAAAAATCATTATAACCAAGACAAAAGTATAGGTAACTATATACATACGTAAAAATGTAGAAATACTTATAAAGATTATGATCGGTAAAGGAGAAAGCAGAGTCGGCAGAGTTTCCTGATTATTACAATATTCCTTTTAATACCGCCTTTCCGGAAATACGCCCGGAGCCTTTGTAAGCAGTTCCTAGTGCCGTGATTGCGCCGTGACTCCCGGATAATACGGCTCCCGGGGCTTCTATCTACTTACGTGTAGACGCGCTTGTTTCCCGTCTGATTGTAAACTCAAAGTTCAGAGTTGCCACCGGAATCGCTACAAGTATCTGTTTGACGTGGTCGCTATGGAAACACGGGTCGTAGTCCGACTTCGTCGTATTTGCTGCAGCCAGCAGCTTTTGGAAGGGATGCAGGGGTTGCTTGTGTGGAGTATAAGGGGATGGAATGATGGAGGAGGAACCGGAGGAATTGGCAAAGTTTAGAACGAATTTGTAAATAAAGTACGCGATTTCCAAATGTTGTGTGCAGAAACTTGCACTATTTTAGAGTTGCTGAGGACTTTAAAATTATATTTCGAAATGGATGTTTGAGTAGTCACATTTTTGAGAAGCTTAGATATGCGAAGTGCTTTCTAAAAGTTACATAAACAATGAAAGAAATGGGCAAGATAGGCATTTAACTCTATTCTCCAATTTTAGATCTCCTTATAATCAGCGTAAACCAAAAGGGGTAGTTTAGTGGTCAGAACATTGGTGCATAAAGCCAAAGGTCCCCGGTTCGATTCTCGGCGGGGGTGTGACGACAGCAACAATTTTTCCCTCATTAATTTGAGGTAGTTTGTAGTGAGTAAATAAAAAATCGAAAAAATAATCTCAAATTAATGTTGCACATTAATCTAATCCACTGTTAAGTAACTTACAATGTCATAGGATTTCATATATTTAATATATATAAATAAAGTTAATAAAAATCGACGGATCGTTAACCTTGTAGGTCGGTTGGTCGTGGTTGCTGTTGTCACCTCTTGTAGTTTAGTGGTCAGAACATTGGTGCGTAAAGCCAAAGGTCCCGGGTTCGATTCCCGGCGGGGGTGTGACAACAGCCACAATTTTTCCCTCATTAATTTGAGGTAGTTTGTAGTGAGTAAATAAAAAATCGAAAAAATAATCTCAAATTAATGTTGCACATTAATCTAATCCACTGTTAAGTAACTTACAATGTCATAGGATTTCATATATTTAATATATATAAATAAAGTTAATAAAAATCGACGGATCGTTAACCTTGTAGGTCGGTTGGTCGTGGTTGCTGTTGTCACCTCTTGTAGTTTAGTGGTCAGAACATTGGTGCGTAAAGCCAAAGGTCCCGGGTTCGATTCCCGGCGGGGGTGTGACAACAGCCACAATTTTTCCCTCATTAATTTGAGGTAGTTTGTAGTGAGTAAATAAAAAATCGAAAAAATAATCTCAAATTAATGTTGCACATTAATCTAATCCACTGTTAAGTAACTTACAATGTCATAGGATTTCATATATTTAATATATATAAATAAAGTTAATAAAAATCGACGGATCGTTAACCTTGTAGGTCGGTTGGTCGTGGTTGCTGTTGTCACCTCTTGTAGTTTAGTGGTCAGAACATTGGTGCGTAAAGCCAAAGGTCCCGGGTTCGATTCCCGGCGGGGGTGTGACAACAGCCACAATTTTTCCCTCATTAATTTGAGGTAGTTTGTAGTGAGTAAATAAAAAATCGAAAAAATAATCTCAAATTAATGTTGCACATTAATCTAATCCACTGTTAAGTAACTTACAATGTCATAGGATTTCATATATTTAATATATATAAATAAAGTTAATAAAAATCGACGGATCGTTAACCTTGTAGGTCGGTTGGTCGTGGTTGCTGTTGTCACCTCTTGTAGTTTAGTGGTCAGAACATTGGTGCGTAAAGCCAAAGGTCCCGGGTTCGATTCCCGGCGGGGGTGTGACAACAGCCACAATTTTTCCCTCATTAATTTGAGGTAGTTTGTAGTGAGTAAATAAAAAATCGAAAAAATAATCTCAAATTAATGTTGCACATTAATCTAATCCACTGTTAAGTAACTTACAATGTCATAGGATTTCATATATTTAATATATATAAATAAAGTTAATAAAAATCGACGGATCGTTAACCTTGTAGGTCGGTTGGTCGTGGTTGCTGTTGTCACCTCTTGTAGTTTAGTGGTCAGAACATTGGTGCGTAAAGCCAAAGGTCCCGGGTTCGATTCCCGGCGGGGGTGTGACAACAGCCACAATTTTTCCCTCATTAATTTGAGGTAGTTTGTAGTGAGTAAATAAAAAATCGAAAAAATAATCTCAAATTAATGTTGCACATTAATCTAATCCACTGTTAAGTAACTTACAATGTCATAGGATTTCATATATTTAATATATATAAATAAAGTTAATAAAAATCGACGGATCGTTAACCTTGTAGGTCGGTTGGTCGTGGTTGCTGTTGTCACCTCTTGTAGTTTAGTGGTCAGAACATTGGTGCGTAAAGCCAAAGGTCCCGGGTTCGATTCCCGGCGGGGGTGTGACAACAGCCACAATTTTTCCCTCATTAATTTGAGGTAGTTTGTAGTGAGTAAATAAAAAATCGAAAAAATAATCTCAAATTAATGTTGCACATTAATCTAATCCACTGTTAAGTAACTTACAATGTCATAGGATTTCATATATTTAATATATATAAATAAAGTTAATAAAAATCGACGGATCGTTAACCTTGTAGGTCGGTTGGTCGTGGTTGCTGTTGTCACCTCTTGTAGTTTAGTGGTCAGAACATTGGTGCGTAAAGCCAAAGGTCCCGGGTTCGATTCCCGGCGGGGGTGTGACAACAGCCACAATTTTTCCCTCATTAATTTGAGGTAGTTTGTAGTGAGTAAATAAAAAATCGAAAAAATAATCTCAAATTAATGTTGCACATTAATCTAATCCACTGTTAAGTAACTTACAATGTCATAGGATTTCATATATTTAATATATATAAATAAAGTTAATAAAAATCGACGGATCGTTAACCTTGTAGGTCGGTTGGTCGTGGTTGCTGTTGTCACCTCTTGTAGTTTAGTGGTCAGAACATTGGTGCGTAAAGCCAAAGGTCCCGGGTTCGATTCCCGGCGGGGGTGTGACAACAGCCACAATTTTTCCCTCATTAATTTGAGGTAGTTTGTAGTGAGTAAATAAAAAATCGAAAAAATAATCTCAAATTAATGTTGCACATTAATCTAATCCACTGTTAAGTAACTTACAATGTCATAGGATTTCATATATTTAATATATATAAATAAAGTTAATAAAAATCGACGGATCGTTAACCTTGTAGGTCGGTTGGTCGTGGTTGCTGTTGTCACCTCTTGTAGTTTAGTGGTCAGAACATTGGTGCGTAAAGCCAAAGGTCCCGGGTTCGATTCCCGGCGGGGGTGTGACAACAGCCACAATTTTTCCCTCATTAATTTGAGGTAGTTTGTAGTGAGTAAATAAAAAATCGAAAAAATAATCTCAAATTAATGTTGCACATTAATCTAATCCACTGTTAAGTAACTTACAATGTCATAGGATTTCATATATTTAATATATATAAATAAAGTTAATAAAAATCGACGGATCGTTAACCTTGTAGGTCGGTTGGTCGTGGTTGCTGTTGTCACCTCTTGTAGTTTAGTGGTCAGAACATTGGTGCGTAAAGCCAAAGGTCCCGGGTTCGATTCCCGGCGGGGGTGTGACAACAGCCACAATTTTTCCCTCATTAATTTGAGGTAGTTTGTAGTGAGTAAATAAAAAATCGAAAAAATAATCTCAAATTAATGTTGCACATTAATCTAATCCACTGTTAAGTAACTTACAATGTCATAGGATTTCATATATTTAATATATATAAATAAAGTTAATAAAAATCGACGGATCGTTAACCTTGTAGGTCGGTTGGTCGTGGTTGCTGTTGTCACCTCTTGTAGTTTAGTGGTCAGAACATTGGTGCGTAAAGCCAAAGGTCCCGGGTTCGATTCCCGGCGGGGGTGTGACAACAGCCACAATTTTTCCCTCATTAATTTGAGGTAGTTTGTAGTGAGTAAATAAAAAATCGAAAAAATAATCTCAAATTAATGTTGCACATTAATCTAATCCACTGTTAAGTAACTTACAATGTCATAGGATTTCATATATTTAATATATATAAATAAAGTTAATAAAAATCGACGGATCGTTAACCTTGTAGGTCGGTTGGTCGTGGTTGCTGTTGTCACCTCTTGTAGTTTAGTGGTCAGAACATTGGTGCGTAAAGCCAAAGGTCCCGGGTTCGATTCCCGGCGGGGGTGTGACAACAGCCACAATTTTTCCCTCATTAATTTGAGGTAGTTTGTAGTGAGTAAATAAAAAATCGAAAAAATAATCTCAAATTAATGTTGCACATTAATCTAATCCACTGTTAAGTAACTTACAATGTCATAGGATTTCATATATTTAATATATATAAATAAAGTTAATAAAAATCGACGGATCGTTAACCTTGTAGGTCGGTTGGTCGTGGTTGCTGTTGTCACCTCTTGTAGTTTAGTGGTCAGAACATTGGTGCGTAAAGCCAAAGGTCCCGGGTTCGATTCCCGGCGGGGGTGTGACAACAGCCACAATTTTTCCCTCATTAATTTGAGGTAGTTTGTAGTGAGTAAATAAAAAATCGAAAAAATAATCTCAAATTAATGTTGCACATTAATCTAATCCACTGTTAAGTAACTTACAATGTCATAGGATTTCATATATTTAATATATATAAATAAAGTTAATAAAAATCGACGGATCGTTAACCTTGTAGGTCGGTTGGTCGTGGTTGCTGTTGTCACCTCTTGTAGTTTAGTGGTCAGAACATTGGTGCGTAAAGCCAAAGGTCCCGGGTTCGATTCCCGGCGGGGGTGTGACAACAGCCACAATTTTTCCCTCATTAATTTGAGGTAGTTTGTAGTGAGTAAATAAAAAATCGAAAAAATAATCTCAAATTAATGTTGCACATTAATCTAATCCACTGTTAAGTAACTTACAATGTCATAGGATTTCATATATTTAATATATATAAATAAAGTTAATAAAAATCGACGGATCGTTAACCTTGTAGGTCGGTTGGTCGTGGTTGCTGTTGTCACCTCTTGTAGTTTAGTGGTCAGAACATTGGTGCGTAAAGCCAAAGGTCCCGGGTTCGATTCCCGGCGGGGGTGTGACAACAGCCACAATTTTTCCCTCATTAATTTGAGGTAGTTTGTAGTGAGTAAATAAAAAATCGAAAAAATAATCTCAAATTAATGTTGCACATTAATCTAATCCACTGTTAAGTAACTTACAATGTCATAGGATTTCATATATTTAATATATATAAATAAAGTTAATAAAAATCGACGGATCGTTAACCTTGTAGGTCGGTTGGTCGTGGTTGCTGTTGTCACCTCTTGTAGTTTAGTGGTCAGAACATTGGTGCGTAAAGCCAAAGNACCGGTGATTTCCTGAATGCTAACAAGTTATAGCGGAGGATAGAGTGGGAGACCCTCTTAAGCCTCCTTTTAGGTGGTTGGGGTAAGAAAGTTAAAACGGACAAAGAAAGACAAAAGAGATTAAAAGATTATTTGCTCAATATGACTTGAGAAGTAATCTAAGAAAACCACAGAAAAATTTAGACCGAGGCAGATGGTTCCGGAATGGAACCGGTGATTTCCTGAATGCTAACAAGTTATAGCGGAGGATAGAGTGGGAGACCCTCTTAAGCCTCCTTTTAGGTGGTTGGGGTAAGAAAGTTAAGACGGACAAAAAAAGACAAAAGAGATTAAAAGATTATTTGCTCAATATGACTTGAGAAGTAATNTTTAAAACAAACCACTCACGCTTCATCCTGAATTTCTTGTTTGGTTAGGTGTCTAGCTTTCTAAAAAAAGCAATTCCAGTTAATCATTTAGATTGATAAGATACGTACAATATTAGGTACCTCTATGTACCTGTATGTTTTAGAGAAAATGCTTCTTTTTTTTAGAAGATATTTCACATTATGTGATGTACCAAAACTAGCATGATTAATGTCATATTTATTTTTGAAAAGGTCATTAAATTAAAATAACAATTGCCCACACGCAGTTCATGGACGTTTTAAATACTGAAGTACAACCTATTTAACCAAAAATCCATAAAATACGTCTTCCATTAACGGGCCCTATTCGTCTTTCGGACAATAGGTTTTCCACCAATATTTATCGTACCTAGTAGATCGAGTAGGTATCTACTTGTCGTTTAGTAAGATTTCTCGGGCAATTCATTTCGTAACATGGCAGGGCCGTTGTTGCATCAGGTCGGCATGTAAGAAAGATAAAAAACCCTAAAAATGCAGACAGCACGCGGCTATAAAAGTTTTAGTAGCTCCGCGTTCTGTTGATATACTGAAGCGGCTGTCCACTCTAAGAACATATAAAACATTAATAAATAATAAATATTAATAAAAAATACAATAAAGGAAGAGCAGTCTAGGCAGTTACGAGTGATTTGCGGCAACCGGGGCCTCTGGGCGGACCCGTTTGAACCCGCTGCCCAACCCGACCGACTATCCGGCCGACCCCTTCTGTTTCGACCGCAACTCAATTGCGAGAACAAACTCAAAAACACTTAGTCGTAAACATACAGCAAAATTAAGCAAGGCTTTTAGCAAATGACTTGAGAAATTTTTTAGAATCCTTAAAAATTTTAATTTTGTTGCCATTTCTTCTCCAATAGTTGAATAAAACAAGAAATCAAGCTACATATGGGACAAAGAAGATCAATAACCTACGTTTCGCATCAATTATAAAGCATCTTCAGTTTCTAAAGTTATAAATTCTGAAAGTCCAAGAGAAGATTAGCAAACCTTGTGTAAAAGCTTAATTGACGTGGACTATTATGTCGAATTTGACATATTAAAAATTACTTACAAATCCTGCGTCAGTTGGTTGTGTAGTAGGTACCTATCTATTTCATGATGAAAAATAAAATTTTGATTTACAGATTTGACGGTAGATCAGGGTCGACAGTCGAAGGTTGATAAACCTTTTCCTACGTTACAAGTAAATATAAATTAAAGGATAAATATTCGATGATTGAATAATGTCGATGTTGTACGTCTAATTACGCTGCGATATGGGTCCGTTTATGTTTTGCTATGAGACATACTATGTTGTACGTCGTTAGTTTGTAATTAAGGGAAATTCCCGAAAAAAAGACATTTGATTACCAATATGGCATGTATACTGTTTAACATGAATGCTCGAACCATGGTCATTGAAATTTCTTCCCCGAGTCGCAGTGCTTTACATTTTATCGACCTGCTTTTCGTCATAAATGAATCGCAAAATTATAGAAGGAACGATTTAGAGATTTTAAGCACCGACGCACGTGGAACGTCAAGAGAAATTCTGACTTGACACTGATAAATTCGCTAAAAACGTGAAATTTACGCAAAAAGCAATTTATTAGTGAACAATTACAGTTCAGGTCATTATTTTTCCTACAAGTATACTTAAATTGACATCTGCAAATCCTACAAAAATTTGATGAAATTTACGACCTGGACTGCTCTGAAAATAATCGGATTTTTTTTTAATTAAACATGTATTTATTCATCTAGTAGTATTTTTGGAAGCATTATGTGTATAACAAAACAAACGAACATACCCTCCCTTTACGCAGATTGGTGTTGGAATAATATTGGACTTTTGTAAAATATCTGATAATTTAATACTTAGAATTTATTTATTATCAACATTTATTATTGCTAGAATATACGTATAAAGAAATTAAGGTTGCCAAATAGCCGGGATTCACCGGGATATCGCCATGGAATGCGAGCATATTTCCGGGGTCCCAGAATTTCCGCGAACGCTCCAAATGAACGAATCTATAATTTATAACTATACACTAAATACAAAAATTTCATTTGAAAACTGAGAATTTGATATCCTCAATTCCAGAAACTGTCAGAATTCAAAATCAAAGTTGATTTAGAAAATAATTTTGTGAGCTAATAGCTAATTTGTTTCACACAGATAATTTCACGGGGTGAAAATTTACCCCAACTGGAATATCGAAGAATGGTGTATCTGGTTAATGACAACAATTTCTTATGTTTATGTAGAAAGCAGCATGCCTAGTAATGCTTAAAATAAAGTAAACACTATTATTGTATTTAGAAACTCGTTAATAAGTATAATAAAACAGCAAGATGATGAAAACCCCTGAAAACGAAATTATCATCATGGAATAAAAACTTTACTTGTAGTACAGCTGTTTTGAGAATGCATAAAAAATGAAGCGGGTACCTCAGCTAGAACAAAAAATATTAATACTTCTTTCGGGTGTAAACCAAAAATAATTGGTTTTGCTTTTGCTTTGGTATCCAACCCAGAAGACGTGGCTATCCAAACAGAGAACCTTCTTATTTTATTCAGATTTTTATCGTTCAATGTGTACTTTTCCAGTTATGTATCGACATATACAGTACCTTCATAAATGATGGATAATAACTGATGTGTATTTGTTAATTTGGGATTGTTATTCCTATTTTATATGATACTACTGAACATTTTAGTTATTTTGGCATTTCACAAAATACATACACTTACGACTTCGACTAGAGATATTTGATTTTATTTTGTGCATCTTGTATTGTTGATATCGGTGGTCACGTGGCTCTTGATCATTTATGAAGGCACTGTATATACATTAAGGCTAGGTGTCAGTGGGGCTCCATTATTAGGAGTAGAGCAGTTGATGTTTTCCCCTTCCTTGTGCTTCTTATTATTTATTACTGCCAGGCAATTATAACGTTACTGATAGCCAATGCATAGGTTTTTTGCCGCATGCTTTTTCCAAATTGGCGCTATATCCGTCAAATTTAAATTATCGACTTCGGAGGCCCGTCAGGCCGCCGCTTGTCGGTTTAATCAGATCTTAGTGCGGTGGCCTATTTAACTTTCCGATCATCCATCCGATCCGACTGACTGCCTGTTGTTTTTTACATGCGGAATTATACCAACCTACAATATGCAGGTGCTCACGCCCTGTTATTACCAACACTAAATGCCGTCAATATTGCAAAAAAGTAATCCATAAAATACGAGCTGAAGAACGTAAACAAGTAGCTGCATTTTCAAATAAAATACATCATTATTATTACGGTGAATTTAAGTACGGTTTATCACGTAATGAATATAGTGTTAAAAAATTAGACACCTATTGCAAGATTGCGTGCAAATCCGTAGGAATCAATCGCAAAGTTTAAAAATTCAACTGTCGTCCAACCAAGGCACTTCCTCATCGTTATGCAGATGAAGATCTGTAGATTGAGAATTCGTGATTGAAATGATAGACCACTTAGCAGAAAACAAATCGACATTATACATAATATTTGATGAAGTAACATAAAACGAATTGAAAAGAATATAGAGCAAACAACAGATGAAAATCTCCGAGTTCGGTGTTTGATTCACGTCAAGTTTTACCATTTTTGTCCACATAAATCGGAAAGACCTCTCGATCATCAGCTACTAATGCTGGTGGGCGGGCAGTCCCTCCAGGTTATAGCGGAGGATAGAGCGGGAGACCCTCTTAAGCCTCCTTTTAGGTGGTTGGGGTAAGAAAGTTAAAACGGACAAAGAAAGACAAAAGAGACTAAAGATTATTTGCTCAATATGACTTGAGAAGTAATCTAAGAAAACCACAGAAAAATTTAGACCGAGGCAGATGGTTCCGGAATTGAACCGGTGATTTCCTGAATGCTAACAAGTTATAGCGGAGGATAGAGTGGGAGACCCTCTTAAGCCTCCTTTTAGGTGGTTGGGGTAAGAAAGTTAAAACGGACAAAGAAAGACAAAAGAGATTAAAAGATTATTTGCTCAATATGACTTGAGAAGTAATCTAAGAAAACCACAGAAAAATTTAGACCGAGGCAGATGGTTCCGGAATGGAACCGGTGATTTCCTGAATGCTAACAAGTTATAGCGGAGGATAGAGTGGGAGACCCTCTTAAGCCTCCTTTTAGGTGGTTGGGGTAAGAAAGTTAAGACGGACAAAAAAAGACAAAAGAGATTAAAAGATTATTTGCTCAATATGACTTGAGAAGTAATCTAAGGAAATCACAGAAAATTTAGACAGAAGCAGATGGTTCCGGAATTGAACCGGTGATCTCCTGAATGCTAAAAGCAATGACCTAAAGTGTAAACATCATACTGGAGCTCTTCTTCGGTTTATATATATGTTGATTCCTATCTTATGCTTTATATACCATGGACGATGCATTGAGACACGTTCAATTATCGCACGGACTCCGAAGCTGCGCCCACAAGTTTATCTGGGAGTTAAGCAAGACCCCCTAGTACACTCTGATGTAGACGGGACCTATGTAATCCCACCAGGCTCAGCACGTCTGGAACACGAGAGTACACACGCCTGTCATCCGCCGATGTGCATTTTCCCGCCCTCAGCATGCGAGGTGTAACCACTACTACGACGAAACCAAACTCATATGACCGGGCAGACAGAAAAATTTCCCACTTGTGGACTTCTCAGGGCTTCCACAGAGCTAGTCTCCATCACTAGTATGATACTTAACGGACAAGTCCCTCTCCCAGACGGATTAATGGCATTCTCAGCTTCAAGGGATCGTCACCTTTTCCTGACCCTCTACACTCATTTCAGTTCCCTTAGTGATTAGTGTAACGGGCGAGGCTGCTTTCGTGAAACCTCTACCACACATTTTCACTAAGGCTCCGACCTTTTCCCACAATTAATAGGATCGGTTGCGGGGAATTTTATTTTAAAGGCGAACGTCGCATGGTTCAACCCCAGGGAAACTATGTACCCAGTTTGACACCTCAACGATTTATGATTTTATAAAGAACTATATGATTGACAAAGATGTTTCAATATGTGCTATGTGATGTTGGAGTATACGTTTCGGATTCAACCCATCATCATGATTTTAATCAGGTCCGGCTTTTTCATATTATATATAGGTACATCAAACGAATAATCGTTAAAACAAAAAGAGAAATGTCTAGTTATTAAGTTTCACATGAAAAGTAAACCCTGTGATATTATAAAGTAGCAGTAAAATCAATCAACAAGTATTTATGTGTGCAGCCTATTTTCGATTTGAAGTTTTGAGGACTCTATAGGGTTGTTCGGAAAGTCATTTCGTTTTTTCCCGACAGAGGATTTAATTGTATTCTTTTGCACCCAACTTCACATTTAAGCCGTATAATTTTTATATGCTTTGAGAGCTCATATAGCAAGGCTTGTGTGTGAAAAATTCCAATTAATTCTACGCAGTAGTTTTTGGTTGGTGCCCTTTTAAATATGGAGAGCGATAAGCAGCATTTTCGACATATCTTACTGTTTTACTACAGAAAGGGTAAAAATGCTGTTCAAGCCAGAAAGAAATTGACTGATGTGTATGGAGAAGGTGTGTTGACAGTACGCCAGTGCCAGAACTGGTTCGCTAAATTTCGATCCGGCAATTTTGATGTCGAAGATGCACCACGTTCGGGAAGGCCGGTTGAAGCTGATAAAGACGCGATAAAGGCATTAGTTGATGTGAACCGGCGAATAACAACACGTGAGATCGGATTGAGGTTAAATTTATCAAATTCAACAGTTTATGACCACTTGAAAGGCCTGGGATTATCCTCGAAGCTCGATGTATGGGTTCCCCATGTTCTCACAGAGAGAAATCTGTGTCGCCGCATTGACGTCTGCGATTCGCTTCTCAAACGTCACGAAAATGATCCGTTTTTGAAGCGCATCATCACTGGGGACGAAAAATGGGTTGTATACAACAACGTCAAACGCAAGAGGTCATGGAGCAAAAAAGATGAACCGGCTCAAACCATTTCCAAAGCCGATATTCACCAAAAAAAGGTGATGCTGTCTGTTTGGTGGGATTTTAAAGGAATCGTTTTTTTTGAGCTTTTACCGGATAACACAACGATTAATTCGGAAGTCTACTGTCATCAGCTGGACAAACTGAATGATGCACTTCAACAGAAAAGGTCAGAACTAATCAACAGGAAAGGTGTAGTGTTTCACCAAGACAACGCGAGACCTCACACAAGTTTGGTCACTCGCCAAAAGCTTTTACAGCTTGAATGGGATACAATGCTACACCCACCATATTCTCCAGACCTGGCACCATCGGATTATTATTTGTTCCGGTCACTCCAAAATTTTTTAGACGGTAAAACCTTCACCTCAAATGAGGAGGTCAAAAACCTCCTCGATCAGTTTTTTGCCAGCAAAGACCAAAAATTTTATGAGCGTGGAATTATGCTACTACCAGAAAGATGGCAAAAGGTGTTGGACCAGAACGGTCAATATATTATTTAATAAAGTATTTGTTTATTATACGAAAACTGTCTTTCATTTCCACAAGAAAAACGAAATGACTTTCCGAACAACCCTTAGAAGGATTTTAAAACTATTTTTTTCAAGTATTTCAAAAAAAATTGCTGTAACCCTACTTATATACTTAGGGCAACTTTCCCCAAAATCCGCAAAAAAAAATGATGAGCTAATAAAAATGCGATCTCCAAAACACTTTTAGTTACCAAAACTAATGAGATTTAGCAGAAAGCATTGGAATTACATAGATACATCCTACAAATGATTTTCCAGTATTATGGTTCTTTGATATAAGTAAACTGGAGGTTCAAATAGGATTATTTTTAACAAACGCCTAGCTAAATATATCGTATTGTTCATGAAATTAAATGTAGAAGGGCAACTGTTTTCTTTTTATGTTCTGTATGAACGAGTAGGTATGTCTGTATGCATATGCCTACTACCCCGAATAAAACGGTCTATTTGCATGATAGACTGGCGATAATTTACTTGGATATAACACAGTGGGGTCCGGACCCGCGGACGCTTCACCAACCGGCAGCGCAGTGTCAGCTAGTCAGTCAGTCAGTAACTACCACTGCTGTTGCTTTTGAACTCGCACAAATCTACATCACAAATTTTTCCAACACGCGATCATTCCAACAAAGGACTCGGGTGTATGCCCTGACAATTGAATTTTCCTGCTTTATTTTCGTAATTACTGTTTGAATATATTCCAGTCGAATGAATCGTAACCAGACTACGTAATACTGTAGGAAGAAATGCGATATATTTTTCCATTCAACCGTTTCACAAAAACCAACGTTTTATTTGAATAAATAAACCAGATGTTAATTGGCAGTCGCATTCTCAATAAAGAAGAACAAGCCGGGACCATATAGGTGTCTAAAAAGTATTTGCTTTGCGAGTACTTTGGTCTGCCAATGCCTCAAAAAGTTTTTAATATTTTTTTAACATGAGAAACTCTTGTTATATAGGTATGTAGGAAGGCTAGGTTTGTCAACCGCAAAAACCGATTTACAAGAATTTCCTGGATGACAAAGTAGAACCCAAAAATCATCAGTCCTATGACTGGCCGAACAGGCAAGATCTTATAAAAATAAACAATATAAATTAGGGCGTTTTTATATGTTTTTTTTTTTATAAAAGTGGTCGACGGGAGACATTTTTTGACTTAATTATAGAAATGTTTGGCATCTCCTATAATGTTCGATTCTCCAGATTGGTGGGTTTTTGGGTTTGCTAGTGGAATACAAGCCACCAAGCACCAGTAAACTATAAGTTAGAATGTACTAGAATGTTCTAGAAAGGGAGTTTCCAAAACATGTTCTGCAAAGAGATGCTTAATTGAGCAGAGATTCTAAAGTTGTCAATTCCTTATTGTTGTACTCAAGAATTACGCTTTAAAAGAACGTTAAGTTAATTGGGATATTTCGTGAGAGGACTATTAGGGGTTATGCAAATCTAGGTGCTTACATAAAATAATGTTGAGCCAAAAACTAAAGTTAATGACTTACCATCGTAGGCGCTATGATTTTATGACACGAAGCATATGTTTGACCAAAAAGTTATATTCTTAGGTGGAACTCATCATCATATAGTCGTCAGTCCTAAGACTGGTTGGACACGCTCCTCCACTCCTTCCTATCCTAAGCTAATCTTCTCATTTTCCTAAAACTAGAACAGTCCACATCCTTAACTATTTGCGAACAGCAATCTAATATAACTTAACTGCTGTTTTTGCCTCTAATATGTCTATGACTAAACCTTCATGTCTGAGAAGGTGTCCTACCAACCTATCTCGCCTATTTCTTATTGACTTCCATAGAGTCCTCTGTTCCCCTATTCCTTCTAATATCTATTTATTTCTAACCTTCTCTATCCACGGTATCCTCATCATTCGTCTGTCACACCACATTTCGAACGCTTCTAACCTTTTCTTTTCCGCCGCTCCCACTGTCCATGTTTCGCACCCGTACAACGCCGTGCTCCAAACATACACCTTTAACAACCTTTTTCGAATTTCTAAATTAATCGTTCGCGAGCATAGAAGTGACTTCTTTTTATTAAAGGAGACACGATCCTGCGCTATCCTCTGCTTTATATCCATACTACTCCTTCCATTCTGACTTATCTGACATCCTAGATACCTAAAATCAGCCACTTCCTCTAGTCTTTCGCCTCCTATCTTTATTTTCGCTCTTTCCTACCCCTTTTCGATTAATTGTAAGTGCGTTTGTTAGCAAACGAAATTGTCACTGTTAATGTAGGAAAAATAATCCATCAGAAATCCTTGTATCCTCATAAGATCCCTGTACCTACGGTCCGGTTTATTATTGTACATATTCTGATGTACTATTTCCGTATTTTAATTCATTAATTTTCTTTAGAGAACGTAAATTTTATGATGTTACAGAATAACAATATGGACAATTGCAATTTTTATTTTGTATTTATTCCTTATGGAGCGTGTAATATGCTGGAATATTTTAATTGTCTTACTTAATCGCTCAACTCACTACCTACTGATAGTAACTAAAAATATTTTTATTTTCTGAAATGAATGATTAGCATTATCCTGGTATTTTTTTATGAGTTTTCAATCATAAGGTGCAATATTTCTAAATGTCAAATGTATTTTTTTACATAACTGATTGTTTTTTTGTTGTTTTATCTTCATTTTTTTATATGTGGATAAGTATAGGTATACTTATAGATTTTTTTAATATTCTATGTAGGTGTATAGGGCACGGCGGCAGTGTTACTCTTTCATCTCTGCAATGTTTAATTTCTGTGCAAGTTCAGAGTAAAAAAATCAAGGAAAATCTTCAAAAGAGCGAAAAAGCAAACGGAGCGTAAATTAGAAGGAATTGTGAAAGAGCAACGCGCACTTTTACAAAAGACCGGAACTTCTCAACCGGATAAACTGATCAGCAATTTAAATTTAGAGCAGTCATTTTCATATTTTATCTCTCGACTCGCGAAAATTCCCTTAATTTCTATTCCGGAACGAAAGTTGTATAAACGGAAAGCTTTACAAGGGAACTTTACGATGACATGAAAACATCTATCTGTCTTTAAAATAAACGATAAATTGGTATAGAGTTCTTGCAAAATTAATTAAGTGCACAGTTACACAGTTATACTGTTCAAACAGTAAAAATAACGAGAAATATTAGGTAAAATTTCAACTATCGCCTAAGTCAAAACCGCAGAAGTTCTAATACGTTGCTCGTTACAGTGTAAAACGTAGGGTTCTCTTTAGCAATTAATTCTGGTACTGAAATGGTGAAAATACTAACGGAGATTGCAAGAAAACCATCAAAGTTCCGAATAGCATACACTCAGTTCACTCGGTAGAGACAATATAGAATGACATAAACCTTTAGAAGCACAAGAGGCGAGCCTTATCGCATCCATATTGTTCTTATAAAAAACATTGATTCGGCTGTTATTCTGTTGATTCCAACCATGTATCTCCAAAAAATGACGGTTAATGTTTTTAAGAGATAAAAATGTAGAAAACGTGGACGGAGTTTTGTCACTGCGTAACCCACAGTCAAGGTTCATATGTCATTCAAAATTACATATACAAAGAAAACATTATTTGCACAAATTTTACATATAGAGGGTGTAATAGAAGTAAGTGCAGAGCTTTGAGGGTATAAACTAGATGCAATAAACAATCGCAGGATGAGTTCGTCAGCGTGGTAAAGAACAAAATTTTTTTTAAGACAATCACAATACAAATACAGTCTAAAGCCAATCCTGTGTGTGAATTGTCAATTTAGGTATCTACTGAATAGCGTAGTGCAATAAACTCTGCAGGTACAGTTCTTGAAATCGCGAACGATTTGATACGATATGTCAATAGTGAATTTTGTGAAAATTCAAAATTCCGTTCTGCGTGAATCACATTTGTCTGTAACCAACACCCTATCAAAAAACCAGTTAGGCTGTGCAGCACCTTTCTTTCGAAACCACCGACACAAATCTACTCGCGGCTGGAAATCAGTTTCAAGCAAGGCTTGTATTCGCTGCAAATGATAATGATGCAGCAACTGTTCTTTCAAAATTTGCTACACTGTCATGAGAGGAACCGACGTTCTCTGCTATTTCGAGTGTACTACTTTGGGGATTGTCTCCTTTGAAATTAAGGATTTCGTCCCTATAGCGGTGATATGGTTGAAACTCGTATGTTTCATGTCACATTATTGAAACAACTGTTCTACAGTACTGACCTTCACTAATGATTGATGTTGTTTTGTTGGATTAGTATATTGAACTGTATACCGATTGCATCATAGAAGATTTGAACGTTAAAAGAATAAACGGTTATTAATAGGGGTAGGCTATTAACATAAATACCCCGAATAACACAAATAAACAATACATGAGTAAAATAATACAAAACAAATATTACATTGATGCTGGTCAGATTGATCCGTCAGATCATGAATCTTCCATCACAATAACACGTTCTATCGGTACAAGGAGATATATTAGCATTTTCACAGGCATCTTACAGCCCCCACATAAGTTCTTCTAATTTTACTATTCTCGAAGATGAATCACATTTGAAGAGGACTCGTTTTGGAAGTTTTTCACATATCTAAAATTTTGTGGCGATGACATTAAACGGCATAATTGTAACAAGTGGAAAGTCGTTGGAGTTAATATATTATTTCCAAAGAGTACCTACTATCTTGAATATGTCAACATTGAATTGTAAAGGATTTAAATACAAGGATTCTTTAATCGTTCTTTCGGGCATACTTCATATAATTTATAATAATTAGGTAACTAACTACTAATACTGATGGGCGATCAGCTTTTGCGACCAACACTACATTGCAAAGTGGAAGCTAATAGGATAGAAGACCCCTTTCAGTCTTCTTTTAACGATGGTGAGAATGAGTAGGTGATGACTGGGAAGAGAAAGATGAGACAGGTTAAATGAAAACGAAAGATAATGAAAGATTATTTGTGGTGTACTACTGCATTTTTGTCTTTCCGAATGTTGACCTATAACTTTTGTTTTAAAACTAATTCAAATTGCTTTTATAACATTTTGTTTAAGAAATGGTGGAGGTGCCTACCATAATTATATGTAAAATTGAATAAATAATGGAACATTAACCACTTTCAAAAACAATCGGTTGTTTGTAAAGTCGGTTTACTGACGATAGTTGAACGTGACAACGTCATAAGAAAATACTGATGGAATCGTTTCATTTTTCAAAAGAAAATTTTAATTTTATTTGTTTGATAGATATTTTGTATGGATATAGAGAAGGAGGTAAATGGAAATGTATTATTGTATAGCAGCTGTCCACGCGGACGCATCGCTCACTCAAGTAGGAGAGAGACAGATGTCGAACGCTGCCGAACGCGGAGGCCGATTGTGCCTCTTTGTCGCTCGTTCCGCGCTCTCGCTTGCACTTCAAGCCTTAAATGGAACGCCTCAGAGCGAGGTAACGCCGCATGAATCATGTTTTTTCGTGTGTGCAGCCGGCTTTATCGAATTATAAAGACGTTGTCATGTCAAAAGTATTTAAGTCTGAGCAGAACATGCAGAACATGGAACTATGTATGTATCATTTATGTCATTAGTTTTACTCAATTGCCCGTTGAATGTTTTTTTAAAAGTTAAAAATGGACTAGCTCTCTTTCAATCTATTATGACAATAATTTAATTATTATTACTTTTGTCTTTTTTCCTTCTGTCCAAGCAACTGTTCTGAATGCTTAGTGACGTATCGGTGACAATTGAAGTGACGAATGGGGGGAAACTGTTTTAGAATTGCTACGTGATAAGAAAGTTTTGCTAATTCCATAAATATTGAATCATCAATTAAGCAAATAAGATTCTTAGAAAATAATTCAATTATTATTACAACTTTGGCATATTTTCACCTCTTTTCTCAGAGTCTGTTGAGGCCGCAGACCATGGTTGTCGTCACAAAAACATTATTAATTTGAAATAAAATAGGAATAATATCGGGATTACAGAAGCGTTTGAAGAATGAAACTAAAAAAATTGGATAAAAACATACCTTGTTGCTTTTGCTTGATTCGCACAAATATTAATTAAGTAACAGCTAACATTTTATATATACAATCCTAAAAGCAAGCACTATTTTGTATATCTCAGAGCATTTTCTTATTTAGTATCTGAAATAGGAAATAATCTCAGTTTGACATTCTGATGACATTTAAGTAGGTATCTTTGAAACTAATTAACTTAAGTTTAGATCAAAAGGCACGCATGTTCCTTACAAAATTTATAATTAGGTACTTTTGACTATTTTTCCCTCTATTTATTTATTTATTTAGAAACATAACGGACTATACGTCCACTTTATAATTATACAGTTAAATTTGAATCGCATCAACAATGTAGCTCACAATTATTCATATTTCAAAATTAAATTGTCGATTACATGATTTACTTCCTGCCAATTTACAAATTTCAAATCTAAATTCATCTCATTAACAGTCGCGCATATTCTAGTCAAGACATTATTTTTAGTGTAATCCGATTTGAAAAAATCTAAATAGAATATCAAATTTGATCTCATGTTTCTTCGGGGCACAATATAACATAATGCGTTACAAAACATTGAACAATCTGTGATACCGTTCATTAATTTATACAAAAATTTCAAATCACAAGAGACTCTAAGAGAAGCAAGAGACGGAATATGCGAAAACACTGATAGCTTTCTGTAAGTTTGATCAATGAAAGGGCCAGGTAAACCTGCCCGTGACGCTAATATCCTAAAAAACTTATGCTGAACGTTTTCGATTTGCTCAATATGAATTTGTGCAATGGGATACCATATCAGTGACGCGTACATCAGTATTGTATTGTAACTTATTTGATTCCTACTTCTAGAAAATGTTATGGCTTTACATTTTTTTTGTATTAATAGAAATGTCATTGTTTGAACACCAAGTGAAAAGCTTATCTAAACACGCTTGCAATTTCCCAGCATCTTGATCACTAGTTACAGTTCTAAAAATTTTTAAATCATCCGGAAATAACAAATCCTCGGCCTCATCTATCACATTCGAAAAATCATTTATAAAAATATTAAACAAAAGAGGGCCTAGGTGTGAGTCTTGTGGAATACCTGATAGAACATCAATTCCTCTAGATAGAAAGTTCTTATACCTAACATATTGCACTCTATGTGTCTATTTTATAATTTTCAATTTTCACTTTCGTAATGTTTATCATGCTCACTGAAGGATATGGAAAATATTTTGGGTACCTTCGTAAGGCCCTTCTGGGTTGGTTCAGTAGCCTTAATTCATTAACCGAGTCGTCTGGCGAAAATAAATCATCTGTGTAAACAAAAGAAGACTATGGGGCTTCTGTTTTTTAAACATACTATCCTTCGTCGTGATTTACCTTTTTGGCTGATTTATTGGCCATTCGATGCTCTCTTGGCAAGCAAAGGTAATAACCCACGCGGCTATGTACCTGCGTATAATTATTATTTTTTATGTTCTCTCCCTCGTTAAACCGCAATTTAAATAAATATGTATAAAACTCAACGCGGTTGATAGTTTCAGTTATATAATGGACGTATATATACCTCAGCAACCACCAATGGAAATCTAATATAACTACAATTAGTCATTTTAAGCATCATGTTTTTTAATAAAAAGAAGTCACTTCTATACTCGCGAACGGTTAATTTAGAAATTCGAAAAAGTTTGTTAAAGGTGTATGTTTGGAGTGCGGCGTTGTACGTGTGCGAAACATGGACAGTGGGCGCAGCGGAAAAGAAAAGTTTAGAAGCCTTCGAAATTTGGTGTTATAGGCGAATGATGAGAATACCGTGGATAGAGAAGGTTAGAAATGAAGAGGTATTAGAAAGAATAGAACAGAGGACTCTATGGAAGTCAATAAAAAATAAGCGAGATAGGTTGGTAGGACACCTTCTCAGGCGTGAAGGTCTAGTCAGAGACATATTAGAGGCAGAAACAAGAGTTAGGAAGGGTAGAGGTAGACCTAGGTTAGATTACTGTTCATAAATAGTTAAGGATGTGGGTTGTTCTAGTTTTAGGGAAATGCAAAGTTTAGTTCAGGATTGGAAATAGTGGAGGTACGTGTCCAACCAGTCTTAGGACTGACGACTTTATAATGATGATGTTTTTTATATGCAATGTAATTTCGATCCTATCTACCCTAAAAAAGCTTAATATTTACCCTTAAAGCTAATATAATTGAAAAAAGGTATGTTATAAGCCTCAACAAATTGGTCAAATTACAAAAATTGAAAAATTCAGAAGAAATTAAACATTGTCATAATTATAGTTAATAATATATTGCGACTATATCAGCAACTGGAAGCAATGTTTCTAAAAAGCAGTATGTAAACCAATTAATTACTCCTGCAAGGCATTGAACTGCTAGACAGCGTGCTTTCAGGGTCAAAAGACGAGCTTGATTAAAGCTCATCTATATCACGTATTCAATACGTTGGCAAAACAGTATCGGAAAGTTTTGCTTACATGCAGTTTTTGAAATTGCTTGTTTAGGTATGCAAGTGAAGGTTTGTAATAACCGAAATTACTTAGATTCTTCGGTGACGAAATTTGAGACACTTTTGAAACAATAATACAGGAGAACGCTTTTAAATACTTCAAAACTTTTGAACTTCCAAAATTAAATTAAACACAAAAGATAATAGTAAATCCTGCAAGAAATAAAGAAAAAAATTTTTACAAGAGAAAATAATTAAATAAATTCATCACATTGTTATTTGTCTTTCTAATGTTTTTTTACTACTTTTAAATGGGAGTGGGATTGTTTTGTTTACTGTTTGGTGTATTTCACTCAATTTACTATATGAAAACAGGAGGGTCTCCAGATCGTCAGGATCAATTTTAAACGTTCCACCACAAAAAAATGCAGAGGCAAGAGGTAGAAGTAAAAGCTTTTGTAACAATTCGTATTCATAATCTATACTTTCTCTTTGCAAGGAAATGCTTCGGATTAATAAAGTAAAAGGTATAGATTAACCCCTACCGATTTCGACAAACTAGTTGAAATTTGCATTGTGCAATCAACGTGTATGTGTTCCGTGACAGCTGTTTATTTTATTTGTTTAATACATTCCTGATTTACCTGTGCAATGTTGAAAGTAAGCAAATTTTAAAATGGTTTGCACAATAATGCAGAAATATGGCTGCTACACGTGTATCGGGATACGCGCCAAGAAAGTGATCGTCAACTACTCAACATTCTCCTCCTCAAATGTAAATACCCCAGTAGCACACGACATTGGCCCAATATTTATTCTATATTGGTACAATATTGTATATGGGCCCAATATTGGCAATTTATAGCCTATATTGGTAATATATAGGACATATACCTTTTTCCTATATTTTAATACAATGTTTATCCGATATTTATCCAATATTAATAAAAGATATTTGACAATAACTTTTATTTATATTGATTTGTAATATTTATCCAATATTGGCAATATATACAAGGGATGTACCTTTTCCTTTATTTATATAGAATATTTATCCAATACTGACCCAACATTGACAAAACATCTTTGACAAAATTGAGTCCATATAAAGACACTTTGCCCGGCGCTTGGGTACCAAAATTCTTGGAAGATTGATGGTTAACTTTTAGGTCGCCTAGAAATTGCAACCTAACGTAAACTAACCGTTAGCTAATATTGGTAATATATAGGAGATGTACCTTCTTCCTATATTTTAATACAATGTTTATCCGATATTGATCCAATATTAATAGAAGATATTTGGCAATAACTTTTATTTATATTGATATGCAATATTTATCCAATATTGGTAATATATATAAGGGATGTACTTTTTCTTTTATTTATATAGAATATTGATCCAATATTGATCCAACATAGATAAACCATGTTTGGCAAAATTGAAAGTCCATATGAAGACACTTTGCCCGTCGCTTGGGTACCAAAATTCTTGGAAGATTGATGGTTAACTTTTGAATCGCCTAGAAATTGCAACCTAACTAACCGTTAGCCAATATTGGTAATATATAGGAGATGTGCTATCTTCCTATATTTTAATACCATGTTTATCCGATATTGATCCAATATTAATAAAAGATATTTGGCAATAACTTTTATTTATATTGATATGTAATATTTACCCAATATTGATAATATATATATAAGGGATGTACTTTTTCCTTATTTATATAGAATATTTATCCAATATTGATCCAACATAGATAAAACATGTTTGGCAAAATTGAAAGTCCATAAAGACACATGGCCCGGTGCATGGGTACCAAAATTCATTGAAGGCCGATTGTTAACATTTAGGTCGCCTAGAAATTGTGTTACGGTCGGAAATGCTACCGGGTTTTTCATCCTCTGAAAGTATTTGTTGCAATCGCCCATTAGTGCAAATAAAGTGTGTAAATGTAGAGGCAAGTAAAGAAGTGGTAAGTAAATGTATATTTTAATTGTTTAATTAATTATTATGTACTGTGTGATTCTCACATGTAGTAATAAATGTTAACTGGATTATATAATAAGTCAGGGAAAAGATAGTGTTTGGCATATATATGTATTCGTAATGCGTATAGTTTTGTGTTAGAACTTACAAGAATATTTCGTTCACATTAACAACGTTTTTCAGACACTTTTGGAGTCTATTTTGTTGAATTTAATTGCCCTTCAGGTACTTTTGCCGGACCCCTTGGGTCAAAATATCTGTGCTGGTTACTAGCTTGATACAGCCTGCTCTCCATCTCACCCTTCAGGAGGCCTGTTTGTGTATTAAAGATAGTTTTTAAGTTGTAGTTACATCGAATCTTAAATGGACGTGTAACGTACAGAGTCGTCTGTACAGATCTTATCTAATCTTATGGTGAGTGCATTTAAATTTATATTTCCAAAATTAATGTGATTTTATAAACACCTAATCGTATTGGACATAATTGGTTAAGTATGTTTTGCCGATGTTTGATTGTATAGCTCCGCCGTGGCGTCATCGCAGTTTATATTTTCATCATTTTTTATATTTTTTTTATTTTATGTGATCTTAGAATAAATATTAAGCTATAGGTATCATTAAATTGTAGGCTTGGTTGTAGGTAGGTATATTTTAGATAGCTCGTAATGTAATATGTGTAGGTACTTACAATAATTATTATTGCTGTTTCCGAAGATAATGACAATTTTTTTCTGCATTTTTAGAAGCTGTCCGAAAGCGGTTTCAAAATCCTACCGACAATGATATTAAAAAATCAATTTCGGCGTATTTAGCAGGTGCTCGGGACAAGGAAGGCGGGCGGAAGAGTAGATGACATTATTTCACATAATATTAGTTTTTTTTTATTTACAAAACATTTGTTTAGAATGTATTTTTTTTTGTTTGTTCGTAAATTTAATTTAATTTTCCATAATATAATAAAAAAAACATATACCGAACAATTTTTTATTTCAGTGTTCTATTATATTATTATTTCTTAAAATTGGATCAATATTCAATTTTAATATTGGGTTGATATTAAAAATCTACATTGGGCCAATAAAAAAAAATCTGACGTTTCCATCATTGAACCAATATGTAAATATAATATTTTACCAATATTTTTGTGGTACTAGGGTAGATATTGTGCCTATATATACATGATATATTGTAACTATATATAAAACATATATTGGACCAATCTGGAAAACAAATATTGGCTGTATTTTTCAAATAAATATTGCACATTTATTATTTCCTAACATTGGAACAATATTTAATTTCAATATTGGGTTAATATTAAAAATCTACATTGGGCCAATAAAAAAAAATCTGACGTTTCCATCATTGCACCAATATGTAAATATAATATTTTACCAATATTGTTGTGCTACTGGGGTAATGTTTTAAAATCTGATTCTCGTGGTGTACGTCTTAGTTTGTAGTATTTTCTTGTATCTAAATGCACCATATCAACCATAATAAGCACAACACAGGGACCACACAATTAAAGATTACCTGTACAAGTTATTGTAAATAGATTTCAACACAAAATACATAAATTTTTACGTAACAAGCTGTGTGACGCCTGGGCAGCTACTGAAAAGTTGAAAAAAGCGAGAAAAGTTGTTGTGAACCCAGATTCCTTTTTTTTAGAAGCAAATCCTTTAGTTTTTGATTCAGATTTGATCCAAATTCTTCTTTTTATAAATTCAAATTATGTAAAACCTTTTACTTTAAAACAAACTCTCGAAGCAAAACCTTTTTTTCGCTTTTTTTATGCATAACCTTGAAGGAATTGCTTTAATTTTTGGAAGCAAAAGCTACATAAGAATCGACTACCATTATAAGGTTATCAGTCCTAAGACTGGTTGAACACGCACCTCCTCTCTCTCCTATCCTGAGCTAATCTTCGCATTTCCCTAAAACTAGAACATCTCACATCCTTATTTATTTGTAAACTGCCCCTCTTAACCCTTGTTTTTGCTTCCAACATGTCACTAACTGGCCCTTCATGCCTGAAGCATCGACTGTAATAAATAAAAAAAATAATGGATAGAATGCAATTTTGCTCACAATCAACAATTGTATTTTACATGGCTGTTGGTATATTAACACAAGTACTGCATACGGTAATATAAACGTTAAATGCTAAGAACAATCCTTGTTCTGTTAAGTAGATAGGTGTGATATAGCGAGGGTGTAAAGGGAAAGCAAATAGACGACCTCATCAAATTCGCAGACCAAATAATTGACGTGTTGATTTATGCTGTCGACTGGTTTCTATCGCGTTTGCTGCGGACTGGAACATGGAAACTATGTACATCGCATAGCGTCCCATCATCCGGTGAAATGCAGTTGGAAGCCTTCGGAACATGTGTAATACCATGTAATTGTAATCCCGTTTGGCGCTAAATCCTTTACACATCTGCTTCTGTTCACGCACATGTTCTGTATGCTTAGTGACGTATCGGTGACAATTGAACTGGTGAAGGGGTGAAACTGTTTCAGAATTACTACGTGACGAGAAAGTTTTGCCTATTTCACAAGTATTGAATTCGCAATTTCTTATGCAGCAGCTATTAGAGGTACGTACATATCTAATTCATGATGGAAATTCTAATCAACATTTTCAAGACAAACTGAATATTTGTTTTTCTTCATTTAGATTTAGACTGTGTAGGGAGATATTACAAAAAAAATGAGTGATAAAACACAAAACTACTTGAATCGTTTATAAAAAAATGTTTGAAACTTTAAAACAAGTTTGTCCAACCTTTTTAAAGGGTGAAATTGACGACTTAGAAATCACTAGCCACTGATTATGTATTATTATGTTATCTAGAGTTTTGTTTTGTGCAAATGGAGAAACCAAATTTTATGTAAGAAAAATCTAAATCCAAGTAATTGGTACAATCAATGTGATTTCTGGAATTTTTTTTTGTTTTAATAATATTCCTGTGCTAGGCGTCAGTCGAATGTTAACACTAAGAAAAAAGAAATATACAATGGCGGGCTGAAAAGTTCGTTGGCTAATCCATAGTTCTTCCAGTTTCAAATTTATATGATTTTTTAGTTAGCCCTAACCTTCAAAAGACACGCGTATAAATTTGATAGCTGTTGCACTATTAGTATCTGAGTTATAGCCTTTTTAGTGAAAGAACATTTGTTGTTTGAAAAAAGAAAGTACTGTTTCATCAAGAGAATCCACCGTGTTACAAATCAATTAAATCGATGGCAAAATTCCATGAATTGAGCTTCGAATTGCTTCCGCATACACCGTACTCTCCAGATCTGTCCCCCAGTGACTTTTTTCTGTTCTCAGACCTCAAGAGAATGCTCGCTGGACCGAAATTTCGCGCCAATGAAGAGGTAATCACCGAAACTGAAGCCTATTTTGAAGTTAAAGACAAATCGTATTATAAAAATGGTATCGAAAAATTGTATGACCGCTATAATTGTTGTATGGCCTCCAAAGGAACTATATTGAATAATAAAATCAAATTCTATCAAAAAAATTATTTTTTCTATGCTAGCCTACGAACTTTTCAGCCCGCCTGTTATGTTACTTGGTTACAATTGCATGGTAGTTTTTTTACACACTTACGATTTGAAAAACTTGTCACAAACATATGTTGATCCAAAACTACTTTAAAATGAATGACTGGGTCAGTTATTACAGATAAGTCTTCCTTTGGCACCAATTTTCATAAATCATCTCTAATTCTTTTAAAGAAGTTTATGAGTTTGAAGATATTAAAAGGGTTTTTAGTGCAGAATGGTTCCGCAGTTTTGCATTGAGTTTCAACTGGATATTGGCAGGATAACTGATTAATTCAGTCAAGCTGATCATGAAAGAGTTAACAAAAATTTATAGATTTTGTCTTGTACTTTCAAAGTTCTGGAATTTGTTCTCATATGACTGTAATAAGCATTTAATTTGAATTTCATAATACCTTACAGTTTATGGTGGCAATATTAACTTTCTTTTTCAAATTGTCGAGACAGGTTCACGCGAGCCATTTATTCGTTCGCCGGCCAAATGTGAACTAGGGTTGAGCAGCGTCACTTTAAAACATAGTTTGAAGCTTGCAGGGTTATTGTTTGATCCCTAATATTGAAAAATTGTATCCAGCCAGCCCATATATTTTCCAGCAAACGGTGCATAACGTCATACAATAGTAATAGATTGACCTTTTAGCTGCTCTCGATTTAAATATGATAGCGAGCTTGATGCAACGCAAAATTATGGAGCTGCCAAGCATTGTTCCACTAAGAATCTATGAAGACTTTGAGGACTAAATTTTAAAAAATTTGAGACGCATCAGTGACAGTAGCAGAGTGTAAAATACGTAAATTCTATGTCTAAAATGATTTTGGTACTACTTAAAGCATGGGGTGCATGATGTCAGATCATATTAAATTCTCAATTTAAAGGTACTATTATGAACTAATGTCGCAGACGGCGATCAATACAACAGAAACTATCGATAATGCACCTGCCAAAGAATGAAACTAATAAATCAATTCAGACACAACGCACAAAAGGCTGTGACAGATCAAAACTATACGGGAAGTTTCTGAAATTAGCCAGAAACATTCCATAATTGTATAAATAATTATTTAGCAATAATGGGAGATAGCAGGCACTTAATGCAAATAGTGCATGAAAGAGAAGTCTATTTGACTACTAGAAAATTCGTTATCATAGTTAAATTTGTTTTGACCGAAATTTTAGTTTGTCTGTTTCCGTTTATAAAGTATTTTTTTTTCAACAAAGATTCTTGTATTTTATTCATTAGATATAATGACGATTTATTTCATCGAAACTTCCTGTGGCGTGCTGACGAGAACTAATAAGTTAGAAATTGAGATCCACGTCTCGCAGTTTCGGTAAATCATTCACTTAATAATTTTTACTAATTCATTACCCTCAAGTATTTTGTTAAGAAGCGGCTCTATTTGTAGAAAGCCATATATTAAAGTTAAAAATCGTGGTGACTAAACCCTTATTTTATTTTCAGTTGAAGCGAGGTAGTATTTACGTACAACAACAAAAGGTAGCCAAATGCGTTGATAAAATGTACTGCAAAGAGTTGAATGTTACACGACCGACGCCGCTAAGCGTCTCGACGCGATGCGACGCAACGGGGATTCCTCTCCAGTTCCTTCCTAGATTGCACAATCAATAATAGCGTAATTAGATTAGGAGCCGAAGGGGCGTTTGTGCAACGAAGCGTAAGACCGAGTAGTGAACAGGACGTAGGACGACGACCAATTCGACGCCCGACGTCGAGATCCACAGCGAGATCGGCGCCGTCGTCTCCCGTACGCTCGCTTTCAGGGAAAATGTATTTTCCACTCCATCTGGGATTATCAAAATAAAATAGGAGCGAGATAGGTACAAATAAACTAACTTTTGAAACTTTAAAACAATGACAATCAATTCCTACGTATTCGGATTCCCGCATTCCCAGCCGCTTAACACCTTTTAGCTTCCTTGTTAAGAGTTAACGAAAATGTACACAGATGATTCTTATATTTGCACATGGTACATTTCAAATGACATACAATATATTGTTTTTACGTGCTTCCAAAATTCGGTTTCAGTATACCATAAGCATTGCGAGTGAGTAATTTTATAAAATAAAAGTTCTGGTAAACTAAAGTAAGATTTGCAGAGTAATTAGTCCAAGATACAGAAGCAGTTCCTTTCTAAATTAATAGATTTTAGTGAGTGGATCGTTTTGACAAGTTTCCCAATCTTTCTCTGTTACAAAATTCTTAATAGCGGCATCCCGACTAAAATTTGGGTAGCCCACTTTCGCGGGAAAAATTATTGCTACCCCATTCAAAATTTTTGGAAAAATGAACTTAATTATTAATGAAGAAATACAGAATTGAATGAGTAATATATTTTACTAATGAGAAACTGTTCACTTTTACATATGTAGAAGCCGTATAATAACACATATTATTTCTTTACTTTCGTCACTAACATTGAGATAAACCATTTTTTAATCAACATCTATGATTTTGCAGATAGTAATATTGTCATTGTTTGCATAAACTATAGGTACATTTCTAAATATTTAGCATCGCATGGATACGTATAAAAGGATTTTCTTTTTCGTAGTAGTTTTCCACAAATTTCAATACAATTTATATCTCCATTTGGAGGAATATATACATATATCACTTATTTGTACAATTTATTTGCTCTTAAGTAAGATTGTGTTAGGGTTCTTTTGTAGTCAATAATACTTTAAATTGCAATCGTTTTACTGCTATTTGACTTGATGCGTCTAGTTTCAGTTATCTTATAATAACAATATCAGGAAATAGACGTTCGTTTAATTGTAAGTTTAAAATAGTTAAATTGTCTGGCAGGGTTGTCCAATAGTGTCACTCCCACGAAGAACTATTTTGTTATACTGACAAAATTACACATTATACATTTAATACCGCACCTTATACTTATAGAAAGAAGAGATTTTTTGAAGGTCTTAAATAACTCCTTCTTTTTTCAAGTAAAATTGGCAGGTAATTTACCTACTCTTTAAGTTTTTCGTATATGGATATAGCAAAATCTGGAGGTATTGCTGGGGTTGAGGGCTGGGACGAGGTTAGGGCTTGGGGTCCCACCTAACAGCATTGTCCAAGCGACTGCACTCGACGGAGCTGCCAGTAATCCGTTTATACGGACCTTTACAAGCCCGACTGATTACACAGGTCAGGAGGCAGTAGCCAAAACGGTCCTTTTTCGCTTGGTGCACTACGTCAAAGCACATTTGTCTAATATAATTCAGGACAATAAAGACAAAAACAAGGAAGATAACTTCAACATTAAAAAACTAAAAATATTTTATAGAAATCGTTTGTAAGAACGAAGTTAGGTTATGGAGATTACCAGATCAACAAATTATATCATATTAGGTTTTACCCATGGCTTCCTTCACGTTGATGTCCTAAATACGTATCAAAGATTATCGGCGATCACATAAAACTAATTTTTCTATCCTTCGGGAACAGTATTTTGTTTCTGGATAAAAGATACCCTATGGCCTTTTTGTATGCCCCTGACAATAAGTGTACAAAATTTAATAATGGTCGGTCGAGTAGTAAAGGCATGAAATCGTAACAAGCAAACAAACTTACATTCAAATTTACAATATTAATTAAGGATTAAATATGTATAAATAAATATACTAATGAGTACGAGTAACCTATCTACAGCGAAACCATTTATTTCGAAAAACTTAATATAACTTAGACATCACTTGAGTTTGATTGATTTTCCCAAAAAACTCCAAACAATACGTCACAGTTGTTCAGTGAAAATCGCCAGTAAAAGAAGACTAGTGATAAGTAAATGTACAAGGGTCAATTGAAAAGTCCCCGGCCTGACACATAGATGGCGGCACCAAAACTAAATCCATATGATTTTCAGTTAGTCCTAACCTTCAAAAGACGCGTCTATAAATTTGACGGCTGTGAGATCATTAGTTTGTGAATTATAGCATTTTTAGTGAAGCAACTTTTGTTATTGTGAAAAAAATGGATAAAAAGGAATTTCGCGTGTTGATAAAATATTGCTTTTTGAAGGGAAAAAATACAGTTGAAGCAAAAACTTGGCTTGATAACGAATTTCCGGACACTGCCCCAGGAAAATCAACCATCAAGGATTGGTATGCTAAGTTTAGACGTGGTGAAATGAGCACCGAAGACGGTGAACGCAGTGGACGCCCAAAAGAGGCTGTTACGGACGAAAACATTAAAAAAATCCACAAAATGATTTTGAATGACCGTAAATTGAAATTGAATGAAATAGCAGACACTCTACAGATATCAACGGAACGTATACATCACATCATTCACGAATATTTGGGTATGAGAAAGCTCTGTGCAAAGTGGGTGCCGCGCGAGCTCACTTTTGACCAAAAACAACGACGAGTTGATGATTCAGAGCAGTGTTTGAAGATGATCACGCGTAATAAACCCGAGTTTTTGCGTCGATATGTGACAATGGATGAAACATGGCTCCATCATTTCACTCCGAAGTCCAATCGACAGTCATCGGAGTGGACTGCACACGATGAACCCGCTCCAAAGCGTGCAAAAACGCAACAGTCGGCTGGCAAGGTTATGGCGTCTGTATTTTGGGATGCGCGTGGAATAATTTTCATTGACTACCTTGAAAAAGGAAGGACCATCAACAGCGACTATTACATAGCGTTATTGGACCGTTTGAAGGACGAAATCGCCGAGAAACGACCGCATTTGCAGAAAAAGAAAGTCCTGCTTCACCAAGACAATGCACCGTCTCACAAGTCAGTGAAAACGATGGCAAAAATTCATGAATTGGGCTTCGAATTGCTTCCGCATCCACCGTATTCTCCAGATCTGGCCCCCAGCGACTACTTCCTGTTCTCAGATCTCAAAAGAATGCTCGTTGGGAAAAAATTTTCGTCGAATGAAGAGGTGATCGCCGAAACTGAGGCCTATTTTGAAGCAAAGGACAAATCGTACTACAAAAATGGTATCGAAAAGTTGGAGGATCGCTATAATCAGTGTATCACCCTTGAAGGGAATTATGTTGAATAAAAAAAACGAATTTTGCAAAAAAAATGTGTTTTACTATTTTAGGCCGGGGACTTTTCAATTGACCTGTTAAGTAATAATAATAAGTAAAGTAAATGGAAGACCAAGACAAGACCAATATAGCCTTGGTCTTGCGAGACAAATGGGTAGGAGACCTTCTCAGACATGAAGGACTACTTTGAGACATATTGAAGGCAGAAACAGGAGTTAAAAGGGATAGAAGTGGACCTGTACTAGATTACGATTTAGAAATAGTTAAACATCTATAAGAATAAAGCTTTTCAGGCCGGAATCCATAGTGGGAATGAAGATTCGGGCTATATTCTGTCCAAGAATATTTCACTTAGACCACGGCCCTATAGCCCGAATCTTCATTCTACTATAGTTAAACATCTAGATGCAATAGTTTTTGAGAAATACTAAGACGGACTCAAGATAGGAAGAACTGGAGGTGCGAGTCAGCCAGTTTTCAGCCTGAAGACGCTTTTGCTGCTGGTGGTAATAAAAATTTTGACTTCTTAATGTTATTCATCAAGTCTGAAGTCTCAATAATGTGTTTACTATTTACATATAATTCGATTCATTAGTGATATCAATATCATTAATTGGTTAATTGATTCTGCAGATCAATTTTGCACATCACTATCTTTAGGTATTAGGTTAAAATGCCATTGAACTTTCTTGCGCATCTACTCACCAGACATAAAAAGTTGCACTTCGGTGCCCTGTTGGTGAAGTAGGTCTCTTTTATTAAGACGGTAATTTCTAAGCGGTATTTTCAAGTGTTCATCTAGCAAATGAAATTACGGTTTATCATAACTTGACCCTCCGTTCTCACGCCTCTAAATAACTCATTGCTAGTGTGATGTACAAAAAATCTCCAACAAGGAAAAAATGCGCCATTGTTTATTTTGTTAAAACGAAGTTTAGTCCTTTTACAATCATACGCTTGATAAATGTATCGTGGCCTGTCACTTTAGATGACTTTGCACATTTTACACACGTGTGGTTTGGTCAAAACTCAACCATCGAATGAGCGAGCTAGTCGGTAATTTCATCTGTGTTGCCAAATGATACTTAATTAATTGTCGAACTATATTTCAATTTCTGAAAATGTTTTGTTTTGTGTATAGCAAATTAAGTGAACTATAACATGTATATGTTTAAAAGTCTGCAAGGCCCAACTTCAATCTTCTTAAGAAAACAGAAAGGGACTTGTTTTCTGTCAAATTTGTAGCCTATTGACGTCAAAATTTTTAAACAGAAACTATAAAATAGCTTTTGGATATTCCATCTTCACCACTTATCAATTCTTATGGGCGACAATCTATGCTCTAAGGTCTAGGGCAAAGCCGGAAGATAACGCGGAAGGACATATCCAGCCTTCATTGAGGAGCCTTGGGAATGGGTGGGTAGTTGGAGGAAAAGAAAAAATGATCTGTACATCTGTATTAAAATATTACTGCACTAGCATATGTCTAAATAGTCCAAAGAAATTGCAAAAAAACTTGAACCAGAGCAGGTAAACTCCAATTTTTCCCAAATGTTAAGCTGGACCGCTAGACCACGCCGCTCTGTCAATGGGTCATGGTTAGCGCTATAGGCTCGCGAAATTAGTCATTTGGGAATCCCTAGGAGGAAAGATTATATAATTATCCATTTATAAGTAGTGATCAACCACATTTGCGTTCTTACTATTCAACTCTTTAAAACATACAGAAACTGATAAGAATAGTTACAATAGTAAATCTATAAACCTTTGTTTTACTGCAGATTATTTTTTAGAGGGCTAAAGACTTTTGTATCGAATTTAGTGGCAACATTGCAGTGATCGAGGATGAGTTTAAAAAGTCCGCATTGTCCACAGCGTCAGTCACATTTTTAACACCAGACCACATTGTTTGTTTTGAGAGGGATTGTGCTTTCTTACCTTTTGTCACCTCAACTTTACGATTCTCTATGAAAACACCATCGAACGTTAGATCTATTATACTCAAATAAAAAAAAATATTTGGGATTCCCCAAAGGACGTAACTTATTTGTCGAAGATTATGATTTATTATTATTAATTTAGATGGATACCTTTTTATCCATGAGAAATTATTGTAAAAGCAAGGCGAATGTTGGATGCATGCGAAAGAGTCTCTAGTTTAATCTCACCACCCTCACAATTCCTTTAAGTAAGTATTAAAAAAAGATGTTTTAATGTCTAATAATAATTCAGTTTTAAAAAAATTCTCGAAACGTTATGTAACGCAAACCTTGGCCTTCTCCCCTTTCATGGAACGCAACCGCTGGTTTCATCTTATCTTCCCAATTAATATTATGTAATTTATTGATAGCCTCTTTGGTATCATGTAACTAAAGTTTCATAATAATGAGAAACTTAAAAACGAAATAAAAATAGTAAATTAATGTCAGTTGAGAGAGGCAGTGAATAAACAATTTGTTTTAAGTATTAGTAAATGTTCTAACAGGAGTTTGAATTTTTATAGTCACAGCAAACGTCGGTTATTTATTAAATTAAAACTAACTTTAAAGCAGAGCCAGGCAAACCCGGCTCTTTTGACTCCCGCGTGCTCCTCAGGTATAGCCAAGGAGCACCTCATTGCTCCTATGAGTGCAAGTGAGACGATTCTTTCCTTTTCTTATTCCTTCCATTTGGTAGGTGAGTCCCCCCTTCCATAGCCGAACTGAATAGTATTGCAGCCGTACTCCGGCTTGCTATCTCTGAGCTGCGGGACGATCATTAGAAAATTTTCGTAGGTATTATTAAGTTGTGAAAGAGGCATCGCTCGTCTACGGCAGAGCCGGGCAAACTCGGCTCTTTTGACTCCCGACTGCTCCTCAGGTATAGCCAAGGAGCTCCTCATTGCTCCTGCGAGAGTGAGATGATTCTTTCCTTTTCTTATCCCCTCCATTTCGTAGGTGAGTCCCTCCTTCCATAGCCGAACTGAATAGTATTGCAGCCGTACTCCGGCTTGCTATCCCTGAGCTGCGGGACGATCATTAGAAAATTTTCGTACGTATTATTTAAGTTATGAGAGAGACTTCGTTCGTCTACGGAATGAAGGGCTTGATATGGGAGTGGAAGGGAGAAGAAAAAGAGAAAACAATATGAGTCATTACTGCTTATTCTCTTGTACTCATTGAAGGGTATGGAGTGACCCAAACTAACCTCAGGTAGCGGCTCCTACGAGGTCAAAGTTTGCCCGACTCTGCTTTAAAGTACCTGAAGGATTATATAGTGATTGAGCATGGACTTATGAGACAGTATCTCTTTCTCTATCTGATTTTCAAGGTATGCAAATCAATACCTAGATTGCACTGCTCCTTAAATTTTGCCATGACTAGGTACCAGAGACGTAATTACACCCCTGCTAGGAAAACTGCTGTGCACCATGGGTAAATATTTAAATGCATTCTAAAGCTACGTTAGGAAAAGACAACACGAAGGAAGTGTGTCATGTATTTCCTATTGTTCATAGGAATACCGTTTGATAACCCACATCTCCTTATCGGAGTGTCACTCATTACAATACAAGTCAACAGCAAATTTAAAAAAAAGTCGCGTTTCTGCTCGAGATCGGTTAAATTGGAAATTCGAATAGGATTATTAAAGGTGTACGTTAGCAGTACGGCCTGTAATGCTTATGGTTGTGCTTATGGTTGTGAAAATGTGAAAGTTAGAAAGCGTTTGAGTTGTAGTGTTGGAAAATATTAAAAATACTGTAGGCTTACAGAAAAGGGTAGAAAATGGGCAAATATTAGAAACAATAGAAAGATCATAAAAAAATATGCGATATAGATTGGTAAGACACTTTGTTAAGCATCAAGGGCTAGATAGATACATACATTAGAAGCAGAATTTAGGTGTTAAGAGTGGTAGAGATATACCTAGATTGGATTGAGATGTAGACTGCTCTAGTTTTTGGAATGTTGAGGCCAACTTTGACTCCCCCTGCTACTTTTATCTATTCCGTAGAATGTGCTAAAAATTGAAAGCAATCGGAGGGTCTGTCCTTTTTTGGAATTATGGTCCGGAAACGTAGGTTAATTTCATGAAATATTTTTTAAAATAGAAAATAAAAATCCATATTTTGCATATTTTACTGCTATATATTAAATAGAATCCCTTCAAATGTAAACCTCTACTTCTCATATCCATTATTACTGTATTGCGTTAGAGGCAAAAAGTGGGTGTTGGTTATTCATAAATGAAAACCTTCCAACCCTTAACCATATTTAATATTATTTGTATAAATATAAACAATTAGGTACGGATGTAGTTATACCAGCGTTGTGATCGTTTATAATATAGTTTCGGTGTGCATAATTTCAATATTGTTAAATTTCACAGGCAGATATTCGAGAACTTACTATTGTAAAGGGAATATAAGCACACGCGTTAAATTAATAAAGTTTGTTGTTTAAATCTGAGGTGGAAGGTAGAAAAAAAGTAGAACCCTTGCAGCGATGTCGACTTAATTATATATTTACAGATATGTACAGAGTATCTCCAACGATTGATTAGTAACTTTATGTACAAGTGCCAGTCTTAGTCTAAAAAAAAAACTTTTGGGTGTTTCATTCCCACCAGCCAGTAATGCGGGCAGTCCCTCCGGGCTACGCCGGAAGGCCCTCTTCAGCCTGCTTTCAGGAATCGTGGGAATGGGTGTGTGGTGGTTCGGGTGAGAAACATGAGACGGACAAAATGAAGACAGAAGAGAATGAAAAATTATGTGTGGAATATTACTGCCTCAGCATTTGCCTAAGTGATCCAAGGAAACCACAGAAAAACTTGGACCAAGGCAGACGGACCCGGATTCGAACCGGCGTCCTCCCGAATGCTAAGC